>NW_027592360.1:0-56646 GCF_964213995.1 Mustelus asterias
TGGAGGAATACAAAGAAAGTAGGAAAGAACTCAAACAAGGAATTAGAAGGGCAAAAAGGGGTCACGAAATGTCCTTGGCAGACAGGATTAAGGTGAATCCCAAGGCATTTTATTCATACGTTAGGAACAAAAGGGTTGTCAGGGAAAAAAATCGGACCTCTCAGGGACAAAAGTGGGGAATTATGCTTAGAGCCCAAAGAAGTAGGGGAGATCCTAAATGAATACTTTGCGTCGGTATTCACAAAGGAGAGGGATGTGTTGACTGGGAGTGTCTCGGAGGGAAGTGTTGACCCGTTAGAGAAAATCTCCATTACAAGGGAGGAAGTGTTAGGTTTTTTAGAGAACATAAAGACTGACAAATCCCCAGGGCCTGATGGAATCTATCCAAGGCTGCACAGGGAGACGAGAGATTAAATCGCTGGGCCTCTGACGCAAATCTTTGTCTCGTCACTGGACACAGGTGAGGTCCCAGAGGATTGGAGGATAGCTCATGTGGTCCCGTTATTTAAGAAGGGGAGGAAGGATTACCCGGGTAATTATAGGCCGGTGAGCTTGATGTCTGTGGTCGGGAAGTTGTTGGAGGGGATTCTTAGAGATAGGATGTATGCGCATTTAGAAAGGAATAAACTCATTAACGATAGTCTGCATGGTTTTGTGAGAGGGAGGTCATGCCTCACTAACCTGGTGGAGTTTTTTGAAGAAGTGACTAGAATGGTTGACGAGGGAAGGGCCGTGGATGTCGTCCATATGGACTTTAGTAAAGCATGTGACAAAGTCCCTCATGGTAGATTGATGCAAAAGGTTGGATCTCATGGGATAAAGGGGGAGGTGGCTAGATGGGTGGAGAACTGGCTTGAACACAGAAGACAGAGGGTGGTAGTGGAAGGGTCTTTTTCCGGCTGGATGCCTGTGACTAGTGGTGTTCCGCAGGGCTCTGTATTGGGACCTCTGCTGTTCGTGATTTATATAAACGATCTGGAAGAAGGTTTAACTGGGGTGATCAGTAAGTTTGCGGACGACACGAAAATGGCTGGACTTGCGGATAGTGAGGAACATTGTCAGAGGCTACAGAAGGATATAGATAGGCTGGAAATTTGGGCAAAGAAATGGCAGATGGAGTTCAATCCAAATAAATGCGAAGTGATGCATTTTGCTAGAACTAACGTAAGGGGGAGCTATACGATAAATGGCAGAACCATAAAGGGTGTAGATACACAGAGGGACCTGGGTGTGCAAGTCCACAGATCCTTGAAGGTGACGTCACAGGTGGAGAAGGTAGTGAATAAGGCATATGGCATGCTTGCCTTTATAGGACGGGGCATAGAGTATAAAAGTTGGGGTCTGATGTTCCAGTTGTATAGAATGTTGGTTCGGCCGCATTTGGAATACTGCACCCAGTTCTGGTCGCCACACTACCAGAAGGACGTGGAGGCTTTAGAGAGGGTGCAGTGGAGGTTTACCAGGATGTTGCCTGGTATGGAAGAGCTTAGTTATGAGGAGAAATTGGGTAAACTGGGTTTGTTCTCACTGGCAAGACGGAGGATGAGGGGTGACCTAATAGAGGTGTATAAAATTATGAAAGGCATAGATAGGGTGATCCCAGGTCAGTGGTGACGTTCACGGGCGGGGCGGGGCAGGGAGGGCGGGGCGGGGGCGGGCGGGGCTGGCAGGAGCGGGGAGGGGGCGGGCAGGGAGCGGGGAGGGGGCGGGCAGGGAGCGGGGAGGGGGCGGGCAGGGAGCGGGGAGGGGGCGGGCAGGGAGCGGGGAGGGGGCGGGCAGGGAGCGGGGAGGGGGCGGGCAGGGAGCGGGGAGGGGGCGGGCAGGGAGCGGGGAGGGGGCGGGCAGGGAGCGGGGAGGGGGCGGGCAGGGAGCGGGGAGGGGGCGGGCAGGGAGCGGGGAGGGGGCGGGCAGGGAGCGGGGAGGGGGCGGGCAGGGGGCGGGGAGGGGGCGGGCAGGGGGCGGGGAGGGGGCGGGGAGGGGGCGGGGAGGGGGCGGGGAGGGGGCGGGCAGGGGGCGGGCAGGGGGCGGGCAGGGGGCGGGCAGGGGGCGGGCAGGGGGCGGGCAGGGGGCGGGCAGGGGGCGGGCAGGGGGCGGGGAGGGAGCGGGGAGGGGGCGGGCAGGGAGCGGGGAGGGGGCGGGCAGGGAGCGGGGAGGGGGCGGGCAGGGAGCGGGGAGGGGGCGGGCAGTGAGCGGGGAGGGGGCGGGCAGTGAGCGGGGAGGGGGCGGGCAGGAGCGGGGAGGGGGCGGGCAGGAGCGGGGAGGGGGCGGGCAGGAGCGGGGAGGGGGCGGGCAGGAGCGGGGAGGGGGCGGGCAGGAGCGGGGAGGGGGCGGGCAGGAGCGGGGAGGGGGCGGGCAGGAGCGGGGAGGGGGCGGGCAGGAGCGGGGAGGGGGCGGGCAGGAGCGGGGAGGGGGCGGGCAGGAGCGGGGAGGGGGCGGGCAGGAGCGGGGAGGGGGCGGGCAGGAGCGGGGAGGGGGCGGGCAGGAGCGGGGAGGGGGCGGGCAGGAGCGGGGAGGGGGCGGGCAGGAGCGGGGAGGGGGCGGGCAGGAGCGGGGAGGGGGCGGGCAGGAGCGGGGAGGGGGCGGGCAGGAGCGGGGAGGGGGCGGGCAGGAGCGGGGAGGGGGCGGGCAGGAGCGGGGAGGGGGCGGGCAGGAGCGGGGAGGGGGCGGGCAGGAGCGGGGAGGGGGCGGGCAGGAGCGGGGAGGGGGCGGGCAGGAGCGGGGAGGGGGCGGGCAGGAGCGGGGAGGGGGCGGGCAGGAGCGGGGAGGGGGCGGGCAGGAGCGGGGAGGGGGCGGGCAGGAGCGGGAGGGGGCGGGCAGGAGCGGGGAGGGGGCGGGCAGGAGCGGGGAGGGGGCGGGCAGGAGCGGGGAGGGGGCGGGCAGGAGCGGGGAGGGGGCGGGCAGGAGCGGGGAGGGGGCGGGCAGGAGCGGCGAGGGGGCGGGCAGGAGCGGGGAGGGGGCGGGCAGGAGCGGGGAGGGGGCGGGCAGGAGCGGGGAAGGGGCGGGCAGGAGCGGGGAGGGGGCGGGCAGGAGCGGGGAGGGGGCGGGCAGGAGCGGGGAGGGGGCGGGCAGGAGCGGGGAGGGGGCGGGCAGGAGCGGGGAGGGGGCGGGCAGGAGCGGGGAGGGGGCGGGCAGGAGCGGGGAGGGGGCGGGCAGGAGCGGGGAGGGGGCGGGCAGGAGCGGGGAGGGGGCGGGCAGGAGCGGGGAGGGGGCGGGCAGGAGCGGGGAGGGGGCGGGCAGGAGCGGGGAGGGGGCGGGCAGGAGCGGGGAGGGGGCGGGCAGGAGCGGGGAGGGGGCGGGCAGGAGCGGGGAGGGGGCGGGCAGGAGCGGGGAGGGGGCGGGCAGGAGCGGGGAGGGGGCGGGCAGGAGCGGGGAGGGGGCGGGCAGGAGCGGGGAGGGGGCGGGCAGGAGCGGGGAGGGGGCGGGCAGGAGCGGGGAGGGGGCGGGCAGGAGCGGGGAGGGGGCGGGCAGGAGCGGGGAGGGGGCGGGCAGGAGCGGGGAGGGGGCGGGCAGGAGCGGGGAGGGGGCGGGCAGGAGCGGGGAGGGGGCGGGCAGGAGCGGGGAGGGGGCGGGCAGGAGCGGGGAGGGGGCGGGCAGGAGCGGGGAGGGGGCGGGCAGGAGCGGGGAGGGGGCGGGCAGGAGCTGGGAGGGGGCGGGCAGGAGCGGGGAGGGGGCGGGCAGGAGCGGGGAGGGGGCGGGCAGGAGCGGGGAGGGGGCGGGCAGGAGCGGGGAGGGGGCGGGCAGGAGCGGGGAGGGGGAGGGCAGGAGCGGGGAGGGGGCGGGCAGGAGCGGGGAGGCAGGAGCGGGGAGGGGGCGGGCAGGAGCGGGGAGGGGGCGGGCAGGAGCGGGGAGGGGGCGGGCAGGAGCGGGGAGGGGGCGGGCAGGAGCGGGGAGGGGGCGGGCAGGAGCGGGGTGGGGGCGGGCAGGAGCGGGGAGGGGGCGGGCAGGAGCGGGGAGGGGGCGGGCAGGAGCGGGGAGGGGGCGGGCAGGAGCGGGGAGGGGGCGGGCAGGAGCGGGGAGGGGGCGGGCAGGAGCGGGGAGGGGGCGGGCAGGAGCGGGGAGGGGGCGGGCAGGAGCGGGGAGGGGGCGGGCAGGAGCGGGGAGGGGGCGGGCAGGAGCGGGGAGGGGGCGGGCAGGAGCGGGGAGGGGGCGGGCAGGAGCGGGGAGGGGGCGGGCAGGAGCGGGGAGGGGGCGGGCAGGAGCGGGGAGGGGGCGGGCAGGAGCGGGGAGGGGGCGGGCAGGAGCGGGGAGGGGGCGAGCAGGAGCGGGGAGGGGGCGGGCAGGAGCGGGGAGGGGGCGGGCAGGAGCGGGGAGGGGGCGGGCAGGAGCGGGGAGGGGGCGGGCAGGAGCGGGGAGGGGGCGGGCAGGAGCGGGGAGGGGGCGGGCAGGAGCGGGGAGGGGGCGGGGCAGGAGCGGGGAGGGGGCGGGCAGGAGCGGGGAGGGGGCGGGCAGGAGCGGGGAGGGGGCGGGCAGGAGCGGGGAGGGGGCGGGCAGGAGCGGGGAGGGGGCGGGCAGGAGCGGGGAGGGGGCGGGCAGGAGCGGGGAGGGAGCGGGCAGGAGCGGGGAGGAGGCGGGCAGGAGCGGGGAGGGGGCGGGCAGGAGCGGGGAGGGGGCGGGCAGGAGCGGGGAGGGGGCGGGCAGGAGCGGGGAGGGGGCGGGCAGGAGCGGGGAGGGGGCGGGCAGGAGCGGGGAGGGGGCGGGCAGGAGCGGGGAGGGGGCGGGCAGGAGCGGGGAGGGGGCGGGCAGGAGCGGGGAGGGGGCGGGCAGGAGCGGGGAGGGGGCGGGCAGGAGCGGGGAGGGGGCGGGCAGGAGCGGGGAGGGGGCGGGCAGGAGCGGGGAGGGGGCGGGCAGGAGCGGCGAGGGGGCGGGCAGGAGCGGGGAGGGGGCGGGCAGGAGCGGGGAGGGGGCGGGCAGGAGCGGGGAGGGGGCGGGCAGGAGCGGGGAGGGGGCGGGCAGGAGCGGGGAGGGGGCGGGCAGGAGCGGGGAGGGGGCGGGCAGGAGCGGGGAGGGGGCGGGCAGGAGCGGGGAGGGGGCGGGCAGGGAGCGGGGAGGGGGCGGGCAGGGAGCGGGGAGGGGGCGGGCAGGGAGCGGGGAGGGGGCGGGCAGGGAGCGGGGAGGGGGCGGGCAGGGAGCGGGGAGGGGGCGGGCAGGGAGCGGGGAGGGGGCGGGCAGGGAGCGGGGAGGGGGCGGGCAGGGAGCGGGGAGGGGGCGGGCAGGGAGCGGGGAGGGGGCGGGCAGGGAGCGGGGAGGGGGCGGGCAGGGGGCGGGGAGGGGGCGGGCAGGGGGCGGGGAGGGGGCGGGGAGGGGGCGGGGAGGGGGCGGGGAGGGGGCGGGCAGGGGGCGGGCAGGGGGCGGGCAGGGGGCGGGCAGGGGGCGGGCAGGGGGCGGGCAGGGGGCGGGCAGGGGGCGGGCAGGGGGCGGGGAGGGAGCGGGGAGGGGGCGGGCAGGGAGCGGGGAGGGGGCGGGCAGGGAGCGGGGAGGGGGCGGGCAGGGAGCGGGGAGGGGGCGGGCAGTGAGCGGGGAGGGGGCGGGCAGTGAGCGGGGAGGGGGCGGGCAGGAGCGGGGAGGGGGCGGGCAGGAGCGGGGAGGGGGCGGGCAGGAGCGGGGAGGGGGCGGGCAGGAGCGGGGAGGGGGCGGGCAGGAGCGGGGAGGGGGCGGGCAGGAGCGGGGAGGGGGCGGGCAGGAGCGGGGAGGGGGCGGGCAGGAGCGGGGAGGGGGCGGGCAGGAGCGGGGAGGGGGCGGGCAGGAGCGGGGAGGGGGCGGGCAGGAGCGGGGAGGGGGCGGGCAGGAGCGGGGAGGGGGCGGGCAGGAGCGGGGAGGGGGCGGGCAGGAGCGGGGAGGGGGCGGGCAGGAGCGGGGAGGGGGCGGGCAGGAGCGGGGAGGGGGCGGGCAGGAGCGGGGAGGGGGCGGGCAGGAGCGGGGAGGGGGCGGGCAGGAGCGGGGAGGGGGCGGGCAGGAGCGGGGAGGGGGCGGGCAGGAGCGGGGAGGGGGCGGGCAGGAGCGGGGAGGGGGCGGGCAGGAGCGGGGAGGGGGCGGGCAGGAGCGGGGAGGGGGCGGGCAGGAGCGGGGAGGGGGCGGGCAGGAGCGGGGAGGGGGCGGGCAGGAGCGGGGAGGGGGCGGGCAGGAGCGGGGAGGGGGCGGGCAGGAGCGGGGAGGGGGCGGGCAGGAGCGGGGAGGGGGCGGGCAGGAGCGGGGAGGGGGCGGGCAGGAGCGGGGAGGGGGCGGGCAGGAGCGGGGAGGGGGCGGGCAGGAGCGGGGAGGGGGCGGGCAGGAGCGGGGAGGGGGCGGGCAGGAGCGGCGAGGGGGCGGGCAGGAGCGGGGAGGGGGCGGGCAGGAGCGGGGAGGGGGCGGGCAGGAGCGGGGAAGGGGCGGGCAGGAGCGGGGAGGGGGCGGGCAGGAGCGGGGAGGGGGCGGGCAGGAGCGGGGAGGGGGCGGGCAGGAGCGGGGAGGGGGCGGGCAGGAGCGGGGAGGGGGCGGGCAGGAGCGGGGAGGGGGCGGGCAGGAGCGGGGAGGGGGCGGGCAGGAGCGGGGAGGGGGCGGGCAGGAGCGGGGAGGGGGCGGGCAGGAGCGGGGAGGGGGCGGGCAGGAGCGGGGAGGGGGCGGGCAGGAGCGGGGAGGGGGCGGGCAGGAGCGGGGAGGGGGCGGGCAGGAGCGGGGAGGGGGCGGGCAGGAGCGGGGAGGGGGCGGGCAGGAGCGGGGAGGGGGCGGGCAGGAGCGGGGAGGGGGCGGGCAGGAGCGGGGAGGGGGCGGGCAGGAGCGGGGAGGGGGCGGGCAGGAGCGGGGAGGGGGCGGGCAGGAGCGGGGAGGGGGCGGGCAGGAGCGGGGAGGGGGCGGGCAGGAGCGGGGAGGGGGCGGGCAGGAGCGGGGAGGGGGCGGGCAGGAGCGGGGAGGGGGCGGGCAGGAGCGGGGAGGGGGCGGGCAGGAGCGGGGAGGGGGCGGGCAGGAGCGGGGAGGGGGCGGGCAGGAGCGGGGAGGGGGCGGGCAGGAGCGGGGAGGGGGCGGGCAGGAGCGGGGAGGGGGCGGGCAGGAGCGGGGAGGGGGCGGGCAGGAGCGGGGAGGGGGCGGGCAGGAGCTGGGAGGGGGCGGGCAGGAGCGGGGAGGGGGCGGGCAGGAGCGGGGAGGGGGCGGGCAGGAGCGGGGAGGGGGCGGGCAGGAGCGGGGAGGGGGAGGGCAGGAGCGGGGAGGGGGCGGGCAGGAGCGGGGAGGCAGGAGCGGGGAGGGGGCGGGCAGGAGCGGGGAGGGGGCGGGCAGGAGCGGGGAGGGGGCGGGCAGGAGCGGGGAGGGGGCGGGCAGGAGCGGGGAGGGGGCGGGCAGGAGCGGGGTGGGGGCGGGCAGGAGCGGGGAGGGGGCGGGCAGGAGCGGGGAGGGGGCGGGCAGGAGCGGGGAGGGGGCGGGCAGGAGCGGGGAGGGGGCGGGCAGGAGCGGGGAGGGGGCGGGCAGGAGCGGGGAGGGGGCGGGCAGGAGCGGGGAGGGGGCGGGCAGGAGCGGGGAGGGGGCGGGCAGGAGCGGGGAGGGGGCGGGCAGGAGCGGGGAGGGGGCGGGCAGGAGCGGGGAGGGGGCGGGCAGGAGCGGGGAGGGGGCGGGCAGGAGCGGGGAGGGGGCGGGCAGGAGCGGGGAGGGGGCGGGCAGGAGCGGGGAGGGGGCGGGCAGGAGCGGGGAGGGGGGGCAGGAGCGGGGAGGGGGCGGGCAGGAGCGGGGAGGGGGCGGGCAGGAGCGGGGAGGGGGCGGGCAGGAGCGGGGAGGGGGCGGGCAGGAGCGGGGAGGGGGCGGGCAGGAGCGGGGAGGGGGCGGGCAGGAGCGGGGAGGGGGCGGGCAGGAGCGGGGAGGGGGCGGGCAGGAGCGGGGAGGGGGCGGGCAGGAGCGGGGAGGGGGCGGGCAGGAGCGGGGAGGGGGCGGGCAGGAGCGGGGAGGGGGCGGGCAGGAGCGGGGAGGGGGCGGGCAGGAGCGGGGAGGGGGCGGGCAGGAGCGGGGAGGGAGCGGGCAGGAGCGGGGAGGAGGCGGGCAGGAGCGGGGAGGGGGCGGGCAGGAGCGGGGAGGGGGCGGGCAGGAGCGGGGAGGGGGCGGGCAGGAGCGGGGAGGGGGCGGGCAGGAGCGGGGAGGGGGCGGGCAGGAGCGGGGAGGGGGCGGGCAGGAGCGGGGAGGGGGCGGGCAGGAGCGGGAGGGGGCGGGCAGGAGCGGGGAGGGGGCGGGCAGGAGCGGGGGAGGGGGCGGGCAGGAGCGGGGAGGGGGCGGGCAGGAGCGGGGAGGGGGCGGGCAGGAGCGGCGAGGGGGCGGGCAGGAGCGGGGAGGGGGCGGGCAGGAGCGGGGAGGGGGCGGGCAGGAGCGGGGAGGGGGCGGGCAGGAGCGGGGAGGGGGCGGGCAGGAGCGGGGAGGGGGCGGGCAGGAGCGGGGAGGGGGCGGGCAGGAGCGGGGAGGGGGCGGGCAGGAGCGGGGAGGGGGCGGGCAGGAGCGGGGAGGGGGCGGGCAGGAGCGGGGAGGGGGCGGGCAGGAGCGGGGAGGGGGCGGGCAGGAGCGGGGAGGGGGCGGGCAGGAGCGGGGAGGGGGCGGGCAGGAGCGGGGAGGGGGCGGGCAGGAGCGGCGAGGGGGCGGGCAGGAGCGGGGAGGGGGCGGGCAGGAGCGGGGAGGGGGCGGGCAGGAGCGGGGAGGGGGCGGGCAGGAGCGGGGAGGGGGCGGGCAGGAGCGGGGAGGGGGCGGGCAGGAGCGGGGAGGGGGCGGGCAGGAGCGGGGAGGGGGCGGGCAGGAGCGGGGAGGGGGCGGGCAGGAGCGGGGAGGGGGCGGGCAGGAGCGGGGAAGAAGAGAAGCCATTGACGTCAGTAGCAGAGGCTGCCAAAAGCATTCCATTGATCTTTGCATGATGTACAGTGAGGTGGTGACTGGTAGCCATACCTGGTAGAAGAAGACATCCTTTCTGTCAGTGCCCTCAGTGGCGAATTCTTCAACAATCCCTTCAGGGCTGATGCCATGTTCTGCACAAAGCTGTTTCCAGAACTCAAAGCCAACTGTGAAAACACAAAGATCAAATTGAAAGTAGCCCTAAAGTTAAACACAGGTGGGATTCTCTGGTCTCCCTTTTGGCGTGCCATTTGGCAGCAGGATCTTCTCGTCCCGCCAGTTTCAAATATTAGAAGAGAAAAACAAATCAGTCGGACTTATTTGAAAAGGTGGGATTAGAAAGAGCACCTGGGTGCCCCCGGGCTTACAAGGACAAGATGGGCCAAATGGCCTCCTCCTTTGCTGTAATTTTTCTATGGATTGCAAGTTTATTTACTGTAACTAAAAATACATAAATTTCATCTAAACATCAAGGCTGGAACTTTCCGGCTGTTCACACCAGTGGGATGTACCAATCCTGCTGACAGCACACCACTTCCACAGGTTTCCTGGCAGCATCAAGTGCTACCAAATAAACCTGTTGGACTTTAACCTGGTGTTCTGAGACTTCTTACTGAGCATCAAGTGGAGTCAGTGGGAGAGAGATGGTCAGAGGATTCTAGCCTCTCTCGGACGTTACATCACATAAGCACAACAGTTATACGTTTCTGAAGATTTGATCTGCCCGCCCCACCTGTCATCCAAACTGGATGATCCAATTACATTCATACATTTCATTTACTTTGGCCATTAGCATTCTACCCTCGAGAGAATTAGGGATTCATTGGTCAACCGAACCCTGTTTCCTTGCCCCTTTCTCAGTAGAGGCTACATTGCAGCTATTATTACAGCTCGAAGCAGAATCCTTCCATTCATTTCAAAAACCTTGCTACTACAGTTGCCTCGCCTGCCTCTGATAATTGGGTATATTACTCTATATTTCTTTATTCCAAAAGAATACAGTCTGTCTGCTTAAACCTATTTCCCATTATCCCAAGGGGTAAACTGCTTGTTGGTCAAAGTTCACAAGAAAATACAAAAATACAGTTTAAATCTATAATACTTGTTCAAAAAAATGATTATATATGTGCTTATACAGACAATATCTTCGTAGCATATAAGTGAGGCACATTGTGATACCTTCAATATATAAGGCTCACTATGGTCCCTAATCTACTTTGTTTAATAGTCTTATAAAACAGGGGTTCTCATTTCCCCTGCTACACTTCCGAAGTAGGGCTTAGTATAAACCAGGAAATGTGAGAAATGCGCAATGGTAATTATGGGTGATTTTAATATGTATATTGACTGGGTTAATCAACTTGGCAAGGGTAGTCTCGAGGAAAGGTTCATAGAGTGTATGAGGGATTGTTCCTTACAGCAACATGTCAATGCAGCCAACCAGAGAATTGGCTACTTTAGATTTAGTATTATGTAACAAGGAGGATTGATAAATGGTCTTGTAGTTTAGGATCCTCTTAAAAGGAGCGATCACAGCATGCAGAGATTCAAATTCAGACTGAAAGACTGAAGACAGAGTCGTATACTGGAGTTTTAGTGTTGGGCAAAGGTAATTATACAGGCCTAGGGAAGGAATGGGCTCTAGTGGACTGGGCAAAAACATTCAAAGGGCAAGACAGTTGAAGAACAGTAGCAAATGTTTAGGGAGATACTAAATTTCTCTCAACTAAAGTATATTCCTCAGAGGAAGAGGAATTGTAAAAAAGTGAAAAATCATCTATGGTTTAACAAGAAAACCAAGCATAACATAAAGGCGAAAGCAAGGGCATATCATCCTGCAAAAGTTAGTGGCACTCTGGTGGATTGGGAGAACTTTAAACGTCAGCAAAGGGTCACTAACAGCAAAATCAAAAGAACTATGATGAACTACGAAAGGAAACGAGCAGAAAAACGTTGTTAGAAGTTTTCTATCGGCCCCCAAATAGTAATAGAGATGTGGAGGAAGAAATTGCTAAGCAGATTATGGATAGGTGTGGAGGTCACAAGGTAGTTGTCATGGGTGACTTTAACTTTCCAAATATTGATTGGAACCTTTATAGGTCGAATAGTTCAGATGGGGCAGTTTTTGTACAGCGTGTGCAGGAGGGTTTCCTGACACAATATGTGGATAGGCCAACAAGAGGTGGGGCCACATTGGACTTGGTACTGGGTAATGAACCGGGCCAAGTGTTAGATTTGTTTGTGGGACAGCACTTTGGAGATAGTGACCACAATTCGGTGTCTTTCATTATTGCAATGGAGAGGGATAGGGCCGTACGGCAGGGCAAGGTTTATAATAGGGGGAGGGGTAAGTATGATGCGATTAGGCAAGAATTAGGGAGCATAAGATGGGAACAGAAACTGTCAGGGAAAGGCACAAATGAAAAGTGGAGCTTGTTCAAGGAACAAATACTGGGTGTCCTTGATAGGTATGTCCCTGTCAGGCAGGGAGGAAATGGCCGAGTGAGGGAACCATGGTTCACAAAAGAGGTTGAATGTCTTGTCAAGAGGAAAAAGGAAGCGTATGTAAGGATGAGAAAACAAGGTTCAGTTGGGTCGCTTGAAGGTTACAAGGTAGCAAGGAATGAGCTAAAAAAAGGGCTTAGGAGAGGGCATGAGAAGTCCTTGGCGGGTCGGATCAAGGAAAACCCCAAGGCTTTTTACTCTTATGTGAGAAATAAAAGAATGACCAGGGTGAGGTTAGGGCCGGTCAAGGACAGTAGTGGGAACTTGTGCATGGAGTCAGAAGAGATAGGAGAGGCGATGAATGAATACTTTTTTTCAGTGTTCACCAAGGACAGGGGCCATGTTTTTGAGGATGAGTGTGTGATACAGACTGATAGGCTGGAGGAGGTAGATGTTCTGAGGGAAGATGTATTAGCAATTTTGAAAAACCTGAGGGTCGATAAGTCCCTTGGGCCAGATGGGATATATCCTACGATTCTTTGGGAGGCAAGGATGAGATCGCAGAGCCTTTGGCTTTGATCTTTGGGTCCTCACTGTCCACGGGGATAGTGCTAGAGGACTGGAGAGTGGCAAATGTTGTTCCTCTGTTCAAGAAAGGAAATAGGAATGACCCTGGTAATTATAGGCCGGTTAGTCTTACTTCGATGGTCGGTAAGTTAATGGAAAAGGTCCTGAGGAATAGGATTTATGACCATTTGGAAAGATGCATCTTATCCGGGATAGTCAACACGGATTCGTGAAGGGTAAGTCTTGCCTCACAAATTTGATTGAATTCTTTGAGGAGGTAACTAAGTGTGTAGATGAAGGTAGAGCAAATGATGTCGTATACATGGATTTTAGTAAGGCATTTGATAAGGTTCCCCATGGTAGGCTCATGAGGAAAGTAAGGAGGTGTGGGATAGAGGGAAATTTGGCCAATTGGATAAGTAACTGGCTATCTCAGAGTCATGATGTGGAGATGCCGGCGTTGGACTGGGGTAAACACAGTAAGAAGTTTAACAACACCAGGTTAAAGTCCAACAGGTTTATTTGGTAGCAAAAGCCACACAAGCTTTCGGAGCTCTAAGCCCCTTCTTCAGGTGAGTGGGAATTCTGTTCACAAACAGAGCTTATAAAGACACAGACTCAATTTACATGAATAATGGTTGGAATGCGAATACTTACAACTAATCAAGTCTTTAAGAAATAAAACAATGTGAGTGGAGAGAGCATCAAGACAGGCTAAAAAGATGTGTATTGTCTCCAGACAAGACAGCCAGTGAAACTCTGCATGAAACTCTGCAGGTCCACGCAACTGTGGGAGTTACAAATAGTGTGACATGAACCCAATATCCCGGTTGAGGCCGTCCTCGTGTGTGCGGAACTTGGCTATCAGTTTCTGCTCAGCGACTCTGCGCTGTCGTGTGTCGCGAAGGCCGCCTTGGAGAACGCTTACCCGAATATCAGAGGCCGAATGCCCGTGACCGCTGAAGTGCTCCCCAACAGGGAGAGAACAGTCTTGCCTGGTGATTGTCGAGCGGTGTTCATTCATCCGTTGTCGCAGCGTCTGCATAGTTTCCCCAATGTACCATGCCTCGGGACATCCTTTCTTGCAGCGTATCAGGTAGACAACATTGGCCGAATTGCAAGAGTATGTACCGTGTACCTGGTGGATGGTGTTCTCACGTGAGATGATGGCATCTGTGTCGATGATCCGGCACGTCTTGCAGAAGTGTACCGACAACTCAACAACGAGGAACACTACAGACAGTTACCTGCAGATCCGACCAAAGAACACACCCGTCAACTCAACACTCTGATCAAGAACTTTGATCCGGACCTTCAGAACACCCTCCGTGCTCTCATCCCACGTACTCCCCGCGTTGGAGATCTCTACTGCCTCCCGAAGATACACAAGGCAAACACACCCGGCCGTCCCATCGTATCGGGCAATGGGACCCTGTGCGAGAACCTCTCCGGCTATGTCGAGGGCACCCTGAAACCCATTGTCCAAAGAACCCCCAGCTTTTGTCGCGACACGACGGACTTCCTACAGAAACTCGGCACACATGGAGCAGTTGAACCAGGAGCGCTCCTCGTCACAATGGATGTCTCGGCACTCTACACCAGCATCCCCCATGACGATGGCATTGCTGCAACGGCCTCAGTGCTCAGCGCCAACAACTGCCAGTTTCCAGATGCAATTTTACATCTCATCCGCTTCATCCTGGACCACAATACCTTCACCTTCAACAACCAGTTCTTCATCCAGACACACGGAACAGCCATGGGGACCAAATTCGCACCTCAATATGCCAACATCTTCATGCACAGGTTCGAACAAGACTTCTTCACCGCACGGGACCTTCAACCGATGCTATACACTAGATACATCGATGACATTTTCTTCCTTTGGACTCATGGTGAACAATCACTGAAACAACTCTATGATGACATCAACAAGTTCCATCCCACCATCAGGCTCACCATAGACTACTCTCCGGAATCGGTTGCATTCTTGGACACACGCATCTCCATTAAGGACGGGCACCTCAGCACCTCACTGTACCACAAGCCCACGGATAACCTCACGATGCTCCACTTCTCCAGCTTCCACCCTAAACACGTTAAAGAAGCCATCCCCTATGGACAAGCCCTCCGTATACACAGGATCTGCTCGGATGAGGAGGATCGCAACAGACACCTCCAGACGCTGAAAGATGCCCTCATAAGAACAGGATATGGCGCTAGACTCATTGATCAACAGTTCCAACGCGCCACAGTGAAAAACCGCACCGACCTCCTCAGAAGACAAACACGGGACACAGTGGACAGAGTACCCTTCGTTGTCCAGTACTTCCCCGGAGCGGAGAAGCTACGGCATCTCCTCCGGAGCCTTCAACATGTCATTGATGAAGACGAACATCTCGCCAAGGCCATCCCCACACACCCACTTCTTGCCTTCAAACAACCGCACAACCTCAAACAGACCATTGTCCGCAGCAAACTACCCAGCCTTCAGGAGAACAGTGACCATGACACCACACAACCCTGCCACAGCAACCTCTGCAAGACGTGCCGGATCATCGACACAGATGCCATCATCTCACGTGAGAACACCATCCACCAGGTACACGGTACATACTCTTGCAATTCGGCCAACGTTGTCTACCTGATACGCTGCAAGAAAGGATGTCCCGAGGCATGGTACATTGGGGAAACTATGCAGACGCTGCGACAACGGATGAATGAACACCGCTCGACAATCACCAGGCAAGACTGTTCTCTTCCTGTTGGGGAGCACTTCAGCGGTCACGGGCATTCGGCCTCTGATATTCGGGTAAGCGTTCTCCAAGGCGGCCTTCGCGACACACGACAGCGCAGAGTCGCTGAGCAGAAACTGATAGCCAAGTTCCGCACACACGAGGACGGCCTCAACCGGGATATTGGGTTCATGTCACACTATTTGTAACTCCCACAGTTGCGTGGACCTGCAGAGTTTCATGCAGAGTTTCACTGGCTGTCTTGTCTGGAGACAATACACATCTTTTTAGCCTGTCTTGATGCTCTCTCCACTCACATTGTTTTATTTCTTAAAGACTTGATTAGTTGTAAGTATTCGCATTCCAACCATTATTCATGTAAATTGAGTCTGTGTCTTTATAAGCTCTGTTTGTGAACAGAATTCCCACTCACCTGAAGAAGGGGCTTAGAGCTCCGAAAGCTTGTGTGGCTTTTGCTACCAAATAAACCTGTTGGACTTTAACCTGGTGTTGTTAAACTTCTTACTGTATCTCATAGAGGACAGAGGGTGGAGGTGAATGGAAAATTTTCAGACTGGAGACCAGCTACCAGCGGTGTACCACAGGGATCAGTGCAGGGTCCTCTGCTATTTGTGATTTTTATCAATGACTTGGAGGAGGGGGCTGAAGGGCGGATCAGTAAATTTGCTGATGACACCAAGATTGGTGGAGTAGTGGATGAGGTGAAGGGCTGTTGTCGGCTGCAAAGCGACATAGAACATTACAGCACAGAACAGGCCCTTCGGCCCACGATGTTGTGCCGAGCTTTATTTGAAACCAAGATCAAGCTATCCCACTCCCTATCATCCTGGTGTGCTCCATATATATATTGGCCTTGGAGGGAGTGCAGAGAAGGTTCACCAGGTTGATACCAGAGATGAGGGGTGTTGATTATGAGGAGAGACTGAGCAGATTGGGTGTGTACTCGTTGGAATTTAGAAGGCTGAGGGGGGATCTTATAGAGACCTATAAGATAATGAAGGGGCTGGATAGGGTAGAGGTGGAGAGATTCTTTCCACTTAGAACGGAAGCTAGAACTAGAGGGCACAGCCTCAAAATAAAGGGGGGTCAGTTTAGGACAGAGTTGAGGAGGAACTTCTTCTCTCAGAGGGTGGTGAATCTCTGGAATTCTCTGCCCACTGAAGTGGTGGAGGCTATCTCGTTGAATATGTTTAAATCACAGATAGATGGATTCCTGATCGGTAAGGGAATTAGGGGTTATGGGGATCAGGCGGGCAAGTGGAATTGATCCACTTCAGATCAGCCATGATCTTATTGAATGGCAGGGCAGGCTCGAGGGGCTAGATGGCCTACTCCTGCTCCTATTTCTTATGTTCTTATGTGCCTATCCAATAACCGCTTAAATGTTCCTAAAGTGTCTGACTCCACTATCACTGCAGGCAGTCCATTCCACACCCCAACCACACTCTGCGTAAAGAACCTACCTCGGACATCCTTCCTCTATCTCCCACCATGAACCCTATAGTTATGCCCCCTTGTAATAGCTCCATCTACCCGAGGAAATAGTCTTTGAACGTTCACTCTATCTATCCCCTTCATCATTTTATAAACCTCTATTAAGTCTCCCCTCAACCTCCTCCGCTCCAGAGAGAACAGCCCTCGCTCCCTCAACCTTTCCTCATAAGACCTACCCTCCAAGCCAGGCAGCATCCTGGTAAATCTCCTTTGCACTCTTTCCAGGGCTTCCACATCCTTCTTATAGTGGAGTGACCAGAACTGCACACAATATTCCAAATGTGGTCTCACCAAGGTCCTGTACAGTTGCAGCATAACCCCACGGCTCTTAAACTCCAACCCCCTGTTAATAAAAGCTAACACACTATAGGCCTTCTTCACAGCTCTATCCACTTGAGTGGCAACCTTCAGAGATCTGTGGATATGGACCCCAAGATCTCTCTGTTCCTCCACAGTCTTCAGAACCCTACCTTTGACCCTGTAGTCCACATTTAAATTAGTCCTACCAAAATGAATCACCTCACATTTATCAGGGCTAAACTCCATCTGCCATTTTTCAGCCCAGCTTTGCATCCTATCTATGTCTCTTTGCAGTCGACAACAGCCCTCCACCTCATCCACTACTCCACCAATCTTGGTGTCATCAACAAATTTACTGATCCACCCTTCAGCCCCCTCCTCTAGGTCATTAATAAAAATCACAAATAGCAGAGGACCAAGCACTGATCCCTGTGGCACTCCGCTAGCAACCTGTCTCCAGTCCGAAAATTTTCCATCCAACACCACCCTCTGTCTTCGATCAGATAGCCAGTTACCTATCCAATCGGCCAACTTTCCCTCTATCCCACACCTCCTTACTTTCATCATAAGCCGACCATGGGGGACCTTATCAAACACCTGACTAAAATCCATGTATATGACATCATCTGCCCTACCTTCATCAACACACTTAGTTACCTACATTGATAGGATGCAGAGCTGGGCCGAAAAATGGCAGATGGAGTTTAACCCTGATAAGTGTAAGGTGATTCATTTTGGTAGGACAAATTTGAATGCGGATTACAGGGTCAACGGCAGGGTTCTGAGGAATGCGGAGGAACAGAGAGATCTTGGGGTTCACATCCAGAGATCTCTGAAGGTTGCCACTCAAGTGGATAGAGCCCTGAAGAAGGCCTATAGTGTGTTAGCGTTTATTAACAAGGGGTTTGAGTTTAAGAGCCGTGGGGTTATGCTGAAACTATACAGGACCTTGGTGAGACCACATTTGGAATATTGTGTGCAGTACTGGTCACCTCACTATAAGAAGGATGTGGAAGCATTGGAGAGAGTGCAAAGGAGATTTACCAGGATGCTGCCTGGTTTGGAGGGTAGGTCTTATGAGGAAAGGCTGAGGTAGCTAGGGCTTTTCTCTTTAGAGCGGAGGAGGATGAGAGGCGACTTAATAGAGGTTTATAAGATGATGAGGGGGATAGATAGAGTGGACGTTCAGAGACTATCTCCTCGGGTGGATGTAGTTGTTACTAGGGAGCATAACTATAAGGTTCATGGTGGGAGATATAGGAGGGATGTCCGAGGTAGGTTCTTTACTCAGAGAGTGGTTGGGGTGTGGAATGGACTGCCTGCTGTGATAGTGGAGTCAGACATTTTAGGAACTTTCAAGCAGTTATTGAATAGGCACATGGAGCACACCAGAATGATAGGGAGTGGGATGGTTTGATCTTGGTTTCGGACAAAGCTCGGCACAACATCGAGGGCCGAAGGAGGCCTGTACTGTGTTGTACTGTTCTATGTTCTATATTAAAAAAATAAGCACTGATACCAAAAGTATATAAAAAGGAAGAGAATAGTGTTAGCAAATGCTGGCCCTTTAGAGGATCATGGCGAGGAAACTCAGAAATGGCAGAGGCATGAAACCAATATTTTGTCTTTGCTTGTACAATGGAAGATAATTTTTTTTCCCCAAAACCTGCAATTACTACAGACGAATTTAGTGAAATTACTATAGGTAGGGAGAAGGCATTTGACAAGGTGCCACATAAAAGACTGATCCAGAAGGTTAGATCCGAAGGAGTTGGGGGTAGAGTATTTGTTTGGATATAGGATTGACTGACTAACAGAAAGTAGAGGGTCGAGATAAATAAGTACTTCGCTGGATGGTGAACTGTAGCTTGTGGAGTGCTGCAGTGTTCAGTTCTCAGACCTCAACTACTTACAATTTGTATAAATGATCTGAAAGCAAGGACAGAGTGTAATAGCAAAATCCACGATAATACTAAAATAGGTGGGAAAGCAGGCTGTGATGAGGGTATAAAGAGTTTACAGATGGATATTGATAGGCGAGGAGAATAGGCCAGAATCTGGCAGATGGAGTTTAATAGGGATAAGTGTGAGATTATCCATTTTGGCTGTGAAAATAAAAGGGGAAATTATTATTGAAATAATATATTCAAAGTCCATCAGTGCAGAGGGATCTGGGTGTCCTTATGCATGAATCACAGAAAGTGGGTACGCAGGTGCAGCATATAACAGGAAAGGCAAATGGAATCTTGGCATTTATTGCAAAAGTACTGGATTTTAAAAGTAAAGAAATGTTTTACAATTGTATAAAGTGTTGGTGAGACCACACCTGGAATATCATGTCCAGTTTTGGTCTCCTTACTTGAGGAAGGATATGATGGCATTGGAGGCAGTTCAGAAGAGGTTTACCAGATTGATTTCAGGGCTGTCGTACGAGGAGTGGTTGAATAGCTGGGTCTTGTACTCAGTGGAGTTCAGAAGGACGAGGGGGATCTAACTGAGGTATATAAAATGCTAAAGGAGGTTGAAAAGGTGGAAGTTGAACAGATGTTCCCCTTGTGGGACAGTCCGGAACAAGAGGTCATAGATATAGAGTGAGAGGAGGTAGCTTCAAAACTGAGATGAGGAGAAACTACTTCTCTTAGAGGGTTGTAAATCTGTGGAATTTACTGACCCAGAGTGCAGTGGAGACAGACTCAATCAACAGATTTAAAAGGGATATAGATATGTTCCTGATGAGAAGCTGGATAAAGGGCTATGGGAAGCAGGCAGGAAAATGGAATTGAGATCAGGATAAGATCAGCTATTATCATTTTAAACAGTGTAGTGGGCTCATAGAGTTGAATTGCCTACTCCTGCTCCTAATTCCTTTGTTCCTATGTTAAGATGCAGATCTAAGTACTTTTTAAGGGTCTCTGTCTCCACCACCAACTTGGGCAATGGATTCTTTTGTGTAAAAAATTTCTTCCTCATGTCCCCTCTACACCGACTGCCACTTATCTTGAATCTACGTCCCTTGGTTCTAGAATTCTCCACCAAGGGAAACAATTTGATCCTGTCTGCTCCATCACTTCTCCTCATAATTTTGTACATCTCTATCAAGTCACCCCTCATCCTTCTTTGTTCCAAGGAAAATAACCCCAACCTACCAATCTCTCCTCATAGCTACACTTTTCTCGCTCTGTTAACATATTTGTAAACCTCCTCTGCACTCTCTCCAGAGCAATTGCGTTCTTCCTGTAATACAGTGACCAGAATTGTATACAATACTCCAGTTGTGGCCTCACCATTGTTTTATACAATTCCAACAATATATTCCTGCTTTTGTATTCTATACCTCTGCCAATGAAGGAACACATTCCATATGCCTGCTTTACAACCTTGCTACCTGCACCCCTGCCTTTAGGGACCTGTGTACTTGTATGTCAAGGTTTCTCACTTCATCTACCCTTCTTAGTATATTCCCCCATACTGTGTATTGCCTATAATTTTTTGACTTACCTAAATGCATTACCTCACACTTCTCTATGTTAAAATTCATCTGCCACTTTACTGCCCACTCCACCAACCCACTGTTACCCTTTTGCAGATTATAGCTATCCTCTATACTATCCATTACTTGGCCAATCTTTGTGTTGTCTGCAAATTTTCCAATTGTGCACCCCACATTCACATCCAAATCGTTAATATATAACACAAACAGCAAGGGTCCAACGCAGAACCCTGTGGAACACCACTGGAAACAACCTTCCATTCGCAAAGGCACCCATTGACCATTACCCTTTGTTTCCTGTTTCTAAGCCAACTTTTGATCCAGTTTGCCACATTACCCTATATTCCATGGGATTTTACTTTGACCAATTTGCCACGTGGGACCTTGTCAAATGCCTTGCGAGAATCCATGTACACAACATCCACTGCAGTACCTTCACTTCCTCAAAGAATTCAATCAGGTTTGTGAGACAAGACCTTCCTTTCACAAATCCATACTGTCTATCCCTCACAACTCCAAGCCTTTCTCACAGGATTGATTCTACTAATTTGCCCACCACCAATTTAAGACTAACCTAACTATCCTGTTCCAATACTACTTTTTATTTTACAAAAGTGACATTTGCAGCAAGAAATTTTTAATCCACAAAATAATTTTTATTTTTAAGCTGGGGGATTTGATTTTCTTTCCCTGCAAATGCCACATTCGTCTTTCAGACATTACTGCTGTCCAGACATGTCAAGCACTCTCAGCAGTAACATGGGTGGTGATGACTAAATGCCACACTGTCCTAATTAGACAATCTAGGTGTTAGATGAAATAGAACATAGCATCCATCAACAGTGGCCATGGTTTCAGCTCCATGTTCTGGAATTCACTCCCTAAGATCTTCCACTTCTCTCTAGATCTTCTCAAAATCTCATTTCTTTCGCCAAGCTTTTTTTGCCCATGCCTCCTACTTTCTCTTTGGCTGGGTATCCAGAGTTTTGATTACACACTTCAAGTACTATGGGGCTTTAAAGGCTCTGTAGCAACACATTTTGAAAATATTCAGAATTGTAGAAAGTAGAGTACTGCTCACTCATTTTGGATTCAGAAATTTTAAAGTACAAAGTCGGGACTATTTTCACTTGAAAAAAAGACTGAAGGGTGATCTAATAGAAATCCTTAAAATTATGAAAGGTTTTGATTGGAATAGCTAGAGAATGTTTCCATTTGTGGGAACAGCATAACTACAGGTCAGCAATATAACACAATCACCAAGAAATCTATAGGGAATTCAGAATCACAGAATCATGCAGCGCAGAAGTGGTCCTTCGGCCCGTGTCTGCACCGACACACGCAAACCACCTAATCTACCTACTTGATCCCATGTGCCAGCACTTGGCCCATAGCTTTGAATGTGCTCATCCAAGTACTTTTTAAAGGATGTGAGGCAACCCGCCCACTCTACCCTCCCTGCCAGCATATTCCAGACCATCACCACCCTCTGTGTAAAAAAGGTTTTCCTCACATCTCCCCTAAACCTCTTGAACTTGTATCCCATCTTGACTGACCTTTCAACTAAGCAGAACAGCTGCTCCCTACCCACGCTGTCCGTGCCCCTCATAATCTTTACACCTCAATCAAGTCACCCACTCAGTCTTCTCTGCTCCAACAAAAACAACCCAAGCCTATCCAACCTCTCTTTATAACTTAAGTGTTTCATCCCAGGCAGTATCCTGGTAAATCTCTGCACCCCCTCCAGTGCAATCACATTGTTTCTAGATTGTGGCGACCAGAACTGCACACAGTACTCCAGCTATGGCCTCGCCAAAGTCCTATACAACTCCAACATGACTTCCCTGGTTTTGTAATCTATGCCTTGATTACTCCTTCCAAATTGGATCACCTCACACTTTTCAGAATTAAATTCCATCTGCCACTTATCTGCCCATTCCTTCTATATCTTCCTGTAACCCAACTCAACCTTTCTATTAACCACCCATTCAATATTTGTGTCATCTGCAAACTTACTAGTCCTACCCGCCGCATAGTCACCTGTCATTTATATAAATTACGAATAATAGGAGATCCAGCACAGATCCCTGTGGTACGCCACTGGACACTGGCTTCCGGTCACTAACGCAGCCTTGTGTCATCACCCTCTGTCTCCCACAACTGAGCCAATTTTGAATCCACTTTATCAAATTACTCTGTATCCTATGTGCAATTGCCTTCTTTATAAGTCTCCTATGTGGGATCGTGTCTCACATGAAGAAACTTCTTTATCCAGAGTGGTGAGAATGTGGAACTTGTTACCACAGGGAGAGATTGACATCAGGGAGTCATGACAGCACAGGAGGCCATTCAGTCCATTGATTATATTCCCCCCCTCCTGCAGCCTATAACGTTTATTTAATTCAGGTGCCCATCCAATTCCCTTTCGAATCATTTGACTCTGTGTCCACTACCCCTGCCAGTAGCAAATTCCAAGTCATAACCACTTGCTGCATGTTCTTGCTCACTCTACCCTCCTGTTTTACTTGCCTTAAATCTCTGCCCCTCATCCTTGTTACTATCAGCTAACAGGAACAGTTTTCTTTTGTCTATTTTGTCTTAATCTGTCATAATCACCTACATGTCTATCAAATATCCCTTCAATCTGCTTTGCTCCAAGCAGAAACCCAGCTCTTCAGCCTAACTTTGCACCTAAAATCCCCAATTCCTAGAATGAGGAATTTAACATGTCCTGTTAAATCTTTTCTGCATCCGGTCAAGGATCTTCACATCCATTCTAGTGTGGTGACCAGAACTGGACGCAATACTCTAGCTTTGCAGAGCAGAACTAGACTAGAGCTTAGTGCAGCTTTAGTATAACTTCCCTGATTCTGTACTCAATGTCTCTATTCATGAAATATATTGTCTCATCAGCAAAGCATATGCCCAGCCACATTCAAAGATCCCTATTATCAAAGTGCATCACCTCATAACTCTCTGTATTAAATTCCATCTGCCACTTGTTTGCCAATTCTGTTAGCTTATGTCCTGTTGCAGTCGATTAGTATCATTCCCCCTGTCAGCCATATCCTAATTTTCATACATCAGCAAATTTATAAACTTTACTTTGTATGCTAATTTCCAAAGCATTTATTGTAGATCACAGCATATATATTGACCCGGCATATCATAAATTCCATTTTTCCAGCAGCAGAATATATGTTTAGGCCTGTATTCACATTAGGAGTCAGCACAAGGGATCAAACAGGCAATGTGGGCTGTGTTGTCAAGATGACCAGAAATGCAATAAGCACTGAAGTGGGCCAAGTCAAACCCTAAATCCAGCAAAGATTTCAGAGAAACAGCTAGTTGGTATATCCACTTTATGGAATGAAAATGTCTAGAGTTGCAGCTGAAGCTCAAGATCGCTCAAAGGTTACCAAGAGATCTCAATGCCAAAATTGACAGTTTCCAGCAATTTATCATCACACAGCGGCAAAAACACAAGAATCTATTATATCCAATCAATGACATGAATTTCCAGAAGCCGAGGAACTGAACTGTGGGGTGGAAATATTCGAAAACATTTCTGGTGAACTGGATATAAGATTACAAGATTCATCGCCGTACTAGCCTGATGGAACAAAATTAAAGCCCATGCAAGCAATACTGAAAATTAAATTCACTGGAGGAGCTTTTGTGCATGTCCATGACATGGAGAATGGATGAGGATGGAGTGAAGTGTCGGTCAATAATTTGTGGAATAAGAGTCCCGGTGACCTCCTCAAATATTAGCGTGGGACATCTGGATCCTATATAACCAATGACATCAAGAGGGGCCCGTGAAAAAAAATAACACCCACATTGCTGTTATACCAGAGGGTCTAACGTTCATAGCTCAACATTTAGATGCATACCTCAACAAAGTACTCAAGGATAATTTTCGGGCCAAATGGAATCAGCGAATGATTGATAGAAAAAAACTCAGTGGAAATATGCGTGCTGTCCTACTTGATGTTTCATATGGCTTCATCATCAAACAGTGGGATGCTATTAATGCATAAACTATCAAATCCATCAGCAAAATGCAGAATATCCAATTCAACGGATGGCAAGGTAGATGATTTCTTGTGGAGAGTTGATCCTAAAACCGAAAGCATTACATTTGCTCCAGAGTGAGATCCCTACAATGGCGCCATGGCGACTCACAATGAATTCGACAAATTCTTTGCTTCAGGTGCTGAAGATGAAGAATTTTGACAGCTATCGGTATTTTGTTTTACAAGTAAAAATTGCAATCATCTACCCAAACACTGGCAGTTCAGTATGCTTGTGTTTTGCTAAGAGGGGTTTAAGTCTATAAGGGAAATTTTACTTGATTGGAACTCAGTGCTCGGTTAGCAGTTAAGAATTGTATCTTGTCATGTTTAAGTATTGTTCAATTGTTAAAAGTTAAGCTAATTCATTTGTTATAGTTAAATTTTGTTGTTAAATAAAGTTTCTTTTGATAAAAGCTCCCTGTCAGTAGAGTCGCGTGGAGTAAAACATTATATCCTCACATTAATGCCAAAGTGGAAAATCGTTGGGACTCTAATCTGGCTTCACAATATACCTTGGGGTTTCTGATCTGGTACCTCAACACGTGATTTAAAGAATAAATATTATGTGAAAAAAAAATCACTGGTTTCAACACCAACCCGAGGAGAAAATCACTGTTGACCCATTCTAATAGAAAAATGACCATTTACCATGACTTCTTGTCTCCTGTTCATG
This sequence comes from Mustelus asterias, assembly GCF_964213995.1. NCBI lineage: Eukaryota > Metazoa > Chordata > Chondrichthyes > Carcharhiniformes > Triakidae > Mustelus > Mustelus asterias. The sequence continues at coordinate 24,634 of NW_027592360.1, forward strand.
AGCCTCAATTTTGGTAATTGGCTTTATAGGTGATCAAAGGTTTTTTTAAAAAACCTTTCTTAAAATCGATACAGGCAACATCCATTGCTTTCTATTCATCAGCCTTCTCTATTACTTCATCAAAAATTCCAATGAGATTAGTAAAGCACAATCTGTTTGTTTACAAATCCATTAATTAACAGAGGGGAGGTGATGGCCTAGTGCTATTATCAATAGCCCTTTAGGGAAGGAAATCTGCTGCCCTTACCCGGTCTGGCCTACATGTGACTCCAGAGCCACAGCAATGTGATTGACTCTCAACCCTCCAAGGGCAACTAGGGATGGGCAATAGATGCTGGCCCAGCCAGCGACACCCATGTCTCAAGAATGAATTTTTAAAAACGGGGTCGGTGAGTCTGTTTCAGCCACCTCCAAACAAAGGCAAATCTTTAGGAGAGGCGATGGCCTAGTCGTATTATCGCTAGACTGTTAATCCAGAAACTCGGCTGATGTTCTGGGCACCCGGGTTCGAATCCCGCCATGGCAGGTGGTGGAAATTGAATTTGTTAAAAAAAATCCGGAATTAAGAATCTACTGATGACCATGAACCCATTGTCAATTGTTGTAAAAACCCATTAATTAACATAAATCTCTCCAAGACACTGCCTGTTGATTTGTCCCTTGTTGTTTACAAAGTCACGACTGATTTTAAACTGATCAGCCCAGGTTGCTTTAGCGACCTGGGATGTAAGTCATCAGACCAGGTGACTAATTCACTCATTCAATAAGATGCTGAACAAAAGGTTAACAGGAAGGATGAGGTTGGATATTAGTATGGATAGAAGATTGCTTAACAGGTGTAAGTAGAGAGTGGGCATAAACAGGGCGCTTTCAAGTGGCAAGCTTGGAATAGTGGAGTATTGCAAGGATCAGTGCTGGGGTATTTAAACCAAAGGAGCACAGTTTCAGGATAAGGGGCTTAGGACTGAGATAGAGTAATAGAGGTTTACAGAATGGAAACAGGCCCATTGGCCCAACTTGTCCATGCCGCCCTTTTTTTTAAAAAACCCCTAAACTAGTCCCAATTGCCCGCATTTGGCCCAGATCCCTCCGTACCCATCTTACTTATGTAACTGTCTAAACGCTTTTTAAAAGACAAAATTGTACCCGCCTCTACTACTACCTCTGGCAGCTTGTTCCAGACACCACCCTGTGTGTGAAAAAATTGCCCCTCTGGACACTTTTGTATCTCTCCCCTCTCACCTTAAATCTATGCCCTCTAGTTTTAGACTCCCCTACGGTAGCACAGTGGTTAGCACTGCTGCTTCACAGCTCCAGGGTCCCGGGTTCGATTCCCGGCTCGGGTCACTGTCTGTGTGGAGTTTGCACATTCTCCTCGTGTCTGCGTGGGTTTCCTCCGGGTGCTCCGGTTTCTTCCCACAGTCCAAAGATGTGCGGGTTAGGTTGATTGGCCAGGTTAAAAATTGTCCCTTAGAGTCCTGGGGTGCGTAGGTTAGAGGGATTAGCGGGTAAAATATGTGGGGGTAGGGCCTGGGTGGGATTGTGGTCGGTGCAGACTCGTTGGGCCGAATGGCCTCCTTCTGCACTGTAGGGTTTCTATGTTTCTATGTTACCTTTGCAAAAATATATTGACTTTCTAGCTGATCTATGCCCCTCATTATTTTGTAGACCTCTATAAGATTACCCCTCAGCCTTCTACGGTCGAGAGAAAAAAGTTCCAGTCTATCAAACCTCTCCTTCCAACTCAAACCATCAAGTCCCGGTAGCATCCTAGTAAATCTCTTCTGTACTCTTTCTAGTTTAATAATATCCTTTCTATAATAGGGTGACCAGAATTGCACACAGTATTCCAAGTGTGGCCTTACCAATGTCTTGTACAACTTCAACAAGACGTCCCAACTCCTGTATTCAATGTTCTGACCAATGAAACCAAGCATGCTGAATGCCTTCTTCATCACTCTGTCCACCTGTGACTCCACTTTCAAGGAGCTACGAACATGTACCCCTTGATCTCTTTGTTCTGTAACTCTCCCCAACACCTTACCATTGACTGAGTAAACCTGCCCTGGTTCAATCTACCAAAATGTATCACCTCGCATTCATCTAAATTAAACTCCATCTGCCATTCATCAGTGCACTGGCCCAATTAATCAAGATCCCGTTGCAATCCGAGATAACTTTCTTCACTGTCCACTATGCCACCAATCTTGGTGTCATCTGCAAACTTACTAACTATGCCTCCTATATTCTCATCCAAATCATTAATATAAATGACAAATAACAGTGGACCCAGCACCGATCCCTGAGGCACACCGCTGGTCAGAGGTCTCCAATTGAAAAACAACCCTCTTCAACCATCTGTCATCAAGCCAGTTTTGTATCCATTTAGCTACCTCACCCTGGATCCCATGAGATTTAACCTTATACAACAACCTACCACGTGATAGATGAAGATAAAATTTCTTCACTCAAATGGCTATCCTTGGAATTCTCTCCCAAGAGGTTGGGATAAGCTACCATTGAATATATTTAAGGCTTAGTGATATGAGATGGCAAGAAAAGTGGATTTGAAGCTTAATCGTAGCCTTGATCATATTACATGGCAGAGCAGACTTGACAGGCTGTGTTCCCAAATCCAAAATTCTGTTTGAACATGAGCATAACCACCACAAATGGATGACTGCTCTACCGTGAAAATATTTTCAGGCATTTGTCACCTCGAGACTCTTACTCCTCTTCCATTCCAGACTACAGGCTCTTATATATGGTCCAGTTATGGATGTGCCTTAAACTGGCTATTTTTTCTGTCCCTCTACCTCCTTCGCTTCATTTCAGGTTATTTTCCAAATCCAATAACATTGACCAATCTTTTGTTTTAATCCTGTGAAACATAATGTTTCTCTCCTAAATAAGATCTATCCTAATAACTCAGCAGGTTTGATAGTATTGGTGGAGAAAGAAAGAATTAAGGTGTGTAATAGGTTACCACTCTTCTTTAGAATTCTAACCTAAATCCGCTTTCCAAGTGCAGACTGCTGTTGAAGTGACAGTCTGCACCATGTCCAGGAAAGCTGTTGCACCGAAGGTGCTCACAAAGCCGGGGTGCAGTTACTGGAGACCCTGCCGGGCTGGGTTCGAAGCTGTCTCTACACTGGGCCCTTCCCTCCAGCAACAACAGTCGGGCTGAGGCGAAGGAGTGACAGCCTGAGCCCAGCGGCCGCATCTCCAGGTCTGTGTGTCGGGTCAGGCCCACACCACCTCCTGTACCGTGCAATGGAAAGACAGCATAAACAGTCCAACAACCAAGTGTTAGACTCCAGTCGCCCGCCCTATCTATCTATCTATCTATCCCGGTGCCCAGCCGTTGCCTTACTTTGATTGCCGCACTGGCCCAGTTGCAACGTTATAATTTCCCGAGGCATCGCCGTCGCTCCTCCCGCCAACGGTACCGAGCATGCGCGCGCAACCCAACCGACTGGCGCATGCGCGCGTAACTCAACAACCTGGCGCGTGCGCGCGCAACCCAATAAACTGGCACGTGCGCGCGCAACCCAACAGCCGAGCGCATGCGCACATTTGGAGTCGGCTAATCGGGAATTGTGCAGCTGATGCTGTCTCGATAATCCGAATAGAGCAGCTGCTCATCGCCGAGTACGGCCGAGGCGCATGTGTATTTACAACTTTCTTCATCTGTGTTTACGGACGTGACGAAATGATCTGATCCATATTTAGGTTATTGATTAATAGTCAGCGTCCGGACAGTCACCAAGATGGATGCGGGGACAGAGAGAGCCGGCCCTGTGGACCGCCAACCGCCTTCGCAGCCCGAGCATCAGCTCCGGCAGCGGCAGCTACTCCGCGTCCTGGGACATTACGAGCCGGTGTTAACTTATTGGCAGAGCGTGTTGGTTTGGGAGAGGCCGCTGCACAGCCTGCTCCTGTACCTGGGCGCCAACACCGGCTTCTGGTAAGAGGGAGCCCGGGGTGAGACTGCTCAGGCCAGCCGGGCCCCAGAGCCGGAGTTGGGGGGGCGGCTCTGCTGGCTCGGGGCCTGCACTGTTGATTTGGATTTTCCCGTTCCCCGACAATACTGCCACCAGCACTTAATACTCAGGTCAGGTAGCATTTCTGCAGAGAAAGTGAGTTAACGTTTCAGGTCAATAACCTTTGAGACGCTTCATCTGAGTATTTCGAGCATTTTCTGTTATTTCCGATTTTAAGCTGTCGGTTCCTTTTGTACTGCTGCAGGCAGTACTCGAACTGTGGCCTAACTCCAGGTTCATCTGTTCCTGTACGTTTAGAATCCCATTGTTTATTGTTCCCTTGTTTGTCCTTCCCAAGTGCGTTATTGCACACTTCCATTTGCCACTTCTCTGGCCAGTCTGTTGATATCTTTCTGCAGGCTATAGCTTTCTTCTTCACTATCAACTATTTGATCCATCTATAACCTACTTTATTTTCCTTCCTACATTTAAATCTTAAATAATTATTTGATTTATTATTGTCACGTGTATTGGGATACAGTGAAAAATATTGTTTCTTGCTCACTATAGAGACAAAACATACCATTCATGGAAAGGAGTGCAGAATGTAGTGTTACAATCATAGCTAGGGTATAGGGAAAGATCAGCTAAAACATATGGTAGGTCCATTCAAAAGTCTGATGGCAGCAGGGAAGAAGCTAGTCTTGAGTTGGTTGGGACATGATCTCAGACTTTTGTTTCTTTTTCCTGCAGAAGAGTCTGGGGTGCGTTGGGTCCTTGATTAAGCTGGCTGCTTTTCTAGGGCACTGGGAAGTGTAGATGGAGTCAATAGATGGGAGGCTGGTTTGCATGATGGACTGGGCTATGTTCACAACCCTTTGTAGTTTCTTGCAGTCTTGGTCAGAGCAGGAGCCACACCAAGCTGTGATACAACCAGACAGAATGCTTTCTATGGGGCATCTGTAAAAGTTGGTGAGAGTCGTAGTGAACATGCAGAATTTCTGAAGCCGCCTGAGAAAGAAGCATTGGTGGGGCTTTCTCAACTATAGCATCAGCAGGAGGGACCAGGGCAGGTTGTTGGTGATCTGGACACCGAGAAACTTGTAGCTCTCGACCATTTTCACTTCACTACCTTTGATGTAGACAGGGGCATGTTCTCCACTACACTTCCTGAAGTCGATGACCATCTCCTTTATACTGACATTGATGGAAAGATTATTGTTGTTGCACTATTTCACAGATTTTCTATCTCTTTCCTGTATTCCACCTCATAATTGTTTGAGATCCGACCTGCTACGATGGTGGATCAGCCAACTTCAAAATGGAAAATGGCCACACAGCAGTTCAAAAAGGCAGTTCACTATCACTTTCTTGAGGGCAGTTGGGGATGAACATAAAAGTGCTTGTCTAGCTAATACCAACATCCTGCGAAAGAAAAAAAGATGAATATTACAAAAGGTATTGTGAGGTTGACAGATGAAATTTAGTGCAGTGAAATGTGTAATGATTCATTTTGATAGGAATAATGAGGAGAGACAATATAAACTAATAATACAATTTTGAAGTGTGTGCAGCACTAAAGACCAGTGTCATTGAAAGTGGCATGATAGTTTAAGAAAGTAGTTTAAAAACATACAGGATCCTTGGGAAAAGGAGTTGTAGTCTGGAAGTCAGTGTTGAGGGTAGTGAGGTATTGGGGAAGGTATCAAGGTCAAGGGTGGGTGCCAGTCGACAGGAAGGTGGGTTGAAGTGTGTCCACTTCAATGCAAGGAGCATCCGGAACAAGGTAGATGAACTTGGGGCGTGGATTGGTACTTGGGACTACCATGTTGTGGCCATTACGGAGACATGGGTAGAACAAGGACAGGAATGGTTGTTGGACATTCCGGGGTATAGATGTTTCAGTAAGTGTAGGGAAGCTGGTAAAAGAGGTGGAGGAGTAGCATTGTTAATCAAGGATAGTTTAACAGCTGCGGAAAGGCACTTCGAGGGGGATCTGCATACTGAGGTAATATGGGCTGAGGTTAGAAATAGGAAAGGAGCGGTCACGTTGTTAGGAGTTTACTATAGGCCCCCAAATAGTAATAGAGATGTGGAGGAAGAAATTGCTAAGCAGATTATGGATATGTGTGGGGGTCACAGGGTAGTTGTCATGGGGGACTTTAACCTTCCAAATATTGATTGGAACCTTTGTAGGTCAAATAGTTCGGATGGGGCAGTTTTTATGCAGTGTGTGCAGAAGGGTTTCCTGACACAATATTTGGATAGGCCGACAAGAGGTAGGGCCACATTGGATTTGGTACTGGGAAATGAACCGGGCCAAGTGTTAAATTTGGTTGTGGGAGAACACTTTGGAGATAGTGACCACAATTCGGTGTCTTTTGTTATTGCAATGGAGAGGGATAGGGCCGTACGGCGTGGCAAGGTTTATAATTGGAGGAAGAGGTAATTATGATGCGATTAGGCAAGAATAAGGGGGCATAAGATGGGAACAGAAACTGTCAGGGAAAGGCACAAATGAAAAGTGGAACTTTTTCAAGGAACAAATACTGGGTGTCCTTGATAGGTATGTCCCTGTCAGGCAGGGAGGAAATGGCCGAGTGAGGGAACCATGGTTCACAAAAGAGGTGGAATGTCTTGCAAAAAGGAACAGAGAAGCTTATGTAGGGATGAGGAAACAAGGTTCAGATGGCTCGATTGAGGGTTACAAGTTAGCAAGGAATGAGCTGAAAAAGGGGCTTAGGAGAGCTAGGAGGGGACATGAGAAGTCCTTGGCGGGTCGGATCAAGGAAAACCCCAAGACTTTTTACTCTGATGTGAGGGATAAAAGAATGACCAGGGTGGGGTTAGGGCCGGTCAAGGACAGTAGTGGGAACTTGTGTATGGAGTCAGTAGAGATAGGCGAGGTGATGAATGAATACTTTTCTTCAGTGTTCACCAAGGAGAAGGGCCATGTTTTTGAAGAAGAGAAGGTGTTACAGGCTAATAGGCTGGAGGAAGTAGATGTTCGGAGGGAGGATGTACTAGCAGTTTTGAATAAACTCAAGGTTGATAAGTCCCCTGGGCCTGATGAAATATACCCTAGGATTCTTTGGGAGGCAAAGGATGAGATTGCAGAGCCTTTGGCTTTGATCCTCACTATCCACGGGGATGGTGCCAGAGGACTGGAGAGTGGCGAATGTTGTTCCTCTGTTTAAGAAAGGGAATAGAAATGACCCTGATAATTATAGGCCGGTTAGTCTTACTTCAGTGGTTGGTAAGTTGATGGAAAAGGTCCTTAGGGATGGGATTTACGACCATTTAGAAAGATGCGGATTAATCAGGGATAGTCAGCACGGATTCGTGAAGGGTAAGTCGTGCCTCACAAATTTGATAGAATTTTTTGAGGAGGTAATTAAGTGTGTTGATGAAAGTAGGGCAGTTGATGTCATATACATGGATTTTAGTAAGGCGTTTGATAAGGTCCCCCATGGTCGGCTTATGATGAAAGTAAGGAGGTGTGGGATAGAGGGAAAGTTGGCCGATTGGATAGGTAACTGGCTATCTGATCGAAGACAGAGGGTGGTAGTGGATGGAAAATTTTCGGACTGGATGCAGGTTGCTAGCGGTATGCCACAGGGATCAGTGCTTGGTCCTCTGCTATTTGTGATTTTTATTAATGACGTAGAGGAGGGGGCTGAAGGGTGGATCAGTAAATTTGCTGATGACACCAAGATTGGTGGAGTAGTGGATGAGGTGGAGGGCTGTTGTAGGCTGCAAAGAGACATAGATAGGATGCAAAGCTGGGCTGAAAAATGGCAGATGGAGTTTAACCCTGATAAATGTGAGGTGAATCATTTTGGTCGGACAAATTTAAATGTGGATTACAGGGTCAAAGGTAGGGTTCTGAAGACTGGAGGAACAGAGAGATCTTGGGGTCCATATCCACAGATCTCTGAAGGTTGCCACTCAAGTGGATAGAGCTGTGAAGAAGGCCTATAGTGTGTTAGCTTTTATTAACAGGGGGTTGGAGTTTAAGAGCCGTGGGGTTATGCTGCAACTGTACAGGACCTTGGTGAGACCACATTTGGAATATTGTGTGCAGTTCTGGTCACCTCATTATAAGAAGGATGTAGAAGCGCTGGAAAGAGTGCAAAGGAGATTTACCAGGATGCTGCCTGGTTTGGAGGGTAGGTCTTATGAGGAAAGGTTGAGAGAGCTCGGGCTGTCCTCTCTGGAGCGGAGAAGGTTGAGGGGAGACTTAATAGAGGTTTATAAAATGATGAAGGGGATAGATAGAGTGAACATTCAAAGACTATTTCCTCGGGTGGATGGAGCTATTACAAGGGGGCATAACTATAGGGTTCATGGTGGGAGATATAGGAAGGATATCAGAGGTAGGTTCTTTACGCAGAGTGTGGTTGGGGTGTGGAATGGACTGCCTGCAGTGATAGTGGAGTCAGACACTTTAGGAACATTTAAGCGGTTATTGGATAGGCACATGGAGCACACCAGGATGATAGGGAGTGGGATAGCTTGATCTTGGTTTCAGATGAGGCTCGGCACAACATCGTGGGCCGAAGGGCCTGTTCTGTGCTGTACTGTTCTATGTTCTATCCTGACATTATAAATAAAGTAAGAAGTTTAACAACACCAGGTTAAAGTCCAACAGGTTTATTTGGTAGCAAAAGCCACACAAGCTTTCGGAGCTCTAAGCCCCTTCTTCAGGTGAGTGGGAATTCTGTTCACAAACAGAGCTTATAAAGACACAGACTCAATTTACAAATTGAGTCTGTGTCTTTATAAGCTCTGTTTGTGAACAGAATTCCTACTCACCTGAAGAAGGGGCTTAGAGCTCCAAAAGCTTGTGTGGCTTTTGCTACCAAATAAACCTGTTGGACTTTAACCTGGTGTTGTTAAACTTCTTACTGTGTTTACCCCAGTCCAACGCCGGCATCTCCACATCATTATAAATAAAGACATAGATTGATGACGGATCATCAACCTGAAAGACTCACTCACCACCCCCCCCCCCCCCCCCCCACCCCCACACACAATTGATGCTTTCCAGATGCTACTGTTTTCATTTTTACAAAATGTTTTACTCATCTATCACCTCAAACTTTACTGACCTTCACTTTCCATCCAAAATGTCTCCATTTTAAAATCCCCATCTTCAAATCATATCCCTGAAATTAATTTCAATCCTATCTTTTTGTCTGAACTCTCCATTCCTCTATCTGTGGCTATTTGTGCAGCAAAAGTGTCCCTATCATTACAGCACCTTGGTTCTTCCCTTTTTAAATTACTTTGTCTTTCCACCTTTCCCTAATTGTTTAAAGCTCATTTATTAGTGTCACAAGTAGGCTTACATTAACACTGCAATGAAGTTACCGTGAAAATCCCCTAGTCGCCACACTCCACCACCTGTTTGGGTATACTGAGGGAGAATTAAAGAACGAACAAAGAACAATACAGCACAGGAACAGGCCCTTCGGCCCTCCAAGCCCGCGCCGCTCCCTGGTCCAAACTAGACCATTCTTTTGTATCCCTCCATTCCCACTCCATTCATATGGCTGTCTAGATAAGTCTTAAACGTTCCCAGTGTGTCCGCCTCCACCACCTTGCCTGGCAGCGCATTCCAGGCCCCCACCACCCTCTGTGTAAAATATGTCCGTCTGATATCTGTGTTAAACCTCCCCCCCCCTTCACCTTGAATCTATGACCCCTCGTGAACGTCACCACCGACCTGGGGAAAAGCTTCCCACCGTTCACCCTATCTATGCCTTTCATAATTTTATACACCTCTATTAAGTCTCCCCTCATCCTCCGTCTTTCCAGGGAGAACAACCCCAGTTTACCCAATCTCTCCTCATAACTAAGCCCCTCCATACCAGGTAACATCCTGGTAAACCTCCTCTGTACTCTCTCCAAAGCCTCCACGTCCTTTTGGTAGTGTGGCGACCAGAACTGGACGCAGTATTCCAGATGCGGCCGAACCAACATTCTATACATCTGCAACATCAGACCCCAACTTTTATACTCTATGCCCCGTCCTATAAAGGCAAGCATGCCATATGCCTTCTTCACCACCTTCTCCACCTGTGAGGTCACTTTCAAGGATCTGTGGACTTGCACACCCAGGTCCCTCTGCGTATCTACACCCTTTATGGTTCTGCCATTTATCGTATAGCTCCTCCCTACATTATTTCTACCAAAATGCATCACTTCGCATTTATCCAGATTGAACTCCATCTGCCATTTCTTTGCCCAAATTTCCAGCCTATCTATATCCTTCTGTAGCTTCTGACAATGCTCCTCACTATCTGCAAGTCCTGCCAATTTTGTGTCGTCCGCAAACTTACTGATCACCCCAGTTACACCTTCTTCCAGATCATTTATATAAATCACAAACAGCAGAGGTCCCAATACAGAGCCCTGCGGAACACCACTAGTCACAGGCCTCCAGCCGGAAAAAGACCCTTCCACTACCACCCTCTGTCTTCTGTGACCAAGCCAGTTCTCCACCCATCTAGCCACCTCCCCCTTTATCCCATGAGGTGCATGGCCAATGCACTTAACCAGCACGTCTTTCGGACTGTGGGAGGAAACCGGAGCACCTGGAGGAAACCCACACAGGCAGAACGTGCAGACTCCGCACAGACAGTGACCCAAGCAGGAATCAAACCCAGGCCCGTGGCGCTGTGAGGCAGCAGTGCTAACCCCTGTGACACCATAATTGTTAAAAGCATCCTCAAAATCTCTCTGATCTTTTGGTCCTTTTATCTTTCCTGGCTCAGGGTCCCTTATTCAGACCCTAGTTTAGTTTTAAGTCACTATGTAAGAGCAAGTATTATCGTGCTGTCACTGGGGAAATATCTCTATATGGTATGTCGTGGATAATTGGAGTTACTTCCCTTGACTAAACCTTAATTACTGGAGCCCAATTAGTGGGATAATGTAGACTGATCCTTTAATCTGTTCCTTTATAACTCCTTTGATCTGTTGACATACCTTGTTCTGGGTGTTAATCAAATTGGTGGTCAGGTTGATGTGGGAACATCAGCTGCCGACTGTCAACCTAAATTGTGATGTTGAAAGTTGCTAACTAATTCATTACAACTTGAATTTTCCCTGTCATGATAAACTCCTTCCCTGAAAATTTTCAGGACCTTTCTGTATTTTCATACTTTTCCTTCCTGTGCTCAATGTCCAGTTGAGATGCCACTCCACAAGTGGGCTGTGCTACAGAAATGCAATGGTGGTCTGGTGTTCAGGAACTGATTACAGTTCTGAAAGTTGCTTACATTTTCATTTCTTTTCCCTGACAGGTTTCTGGCACTAGCTCCGTTTCGGCTGGTATTCCTCATTGCATTCGGCCTGATTATTGTTGTGTGTATTGATACCTGGAAGAACAAAATCTGGCCTGAACTCCGAGGTAGGGACCTTGTGTTTTATTTAATAGAACAGTGTCACCTTGTATGAAAATGGAAAATACTGGAAACATTTGGCAGATAAGAAAGATGGTGAATCTTTCCATCTGCTCCAGATGGAATGTATCCAAAGTTGTTGATGGAAGCAAAATTCGAAATCAAAACATTAGTTACAATCTTTAGTCTTCAAGGGATACAATAATAGTGCTGGAGGGTCGCTCTTGTACCATTATCAAGAAAAATGAGACGGATAACTAGGAAACTCGGTCAGTCAGCCTTCTAACAGTTGTGGGGAAGTTATTGGATACTATGGGGAGGGTAATGGGTTGTTGTGATGTACATAGACTTAAAAAAAGCTTTGGATAAATTGCCATGTAATAGACTTGTCCACAAAGATGGAGCTGATGAAATAGAAAGGAAAGTGGCAACATGGATCAGAAGTTGGCTGAGTAATAGGGATCACAGAGGTGAATGGTTTTTTGAAATGGAGGGTTGTTATGAACAGGAAGCAGGGTAGGATAACTTTTTCCTTTTCCTCACCTCTTGGGTGTCTACAGCAAGATGTGTGTTTAAAGGGAGTGTTTTACATTTTGTGTTGAGTTTTGGTCATAAACGTGACGCAGTCTTTCGGATAACTTTTTAAATCAAAAGAAAGGATAACTTTTATTCACACAACAACCTGAAATGTAGATGCAACTAAACACACTATCCCTTATCCACTCAGACACTAGAGACAAAGGATGTATTTTGTTTGCTAGCAAAAAAAATACAAGTAAATCATGTAGATAAACAGTCTTTTAGGGTTGGAGGTGTTCAGGCCTGATGATTTTTTTTTGGTTCTTTAAAGATAAATGGAGGCTGAAAATATCTTTAGGTGAATTTCTGTGGAATGAATGTTGCAGATAAAGACAAATTAGCCTCTGTCTCACAGGGTGGGTGTTGGTATGAGGCATGGTTCCTTCTGGCTGGAGAATGAACCCTGTTTTCTTCTTGGTTTCCAAGGTGTCATGCCCCTCATGGGTTGTGGAGTAAAAACACTTGTGGATAGGTGCATTGACCCGAACAGGTGCCGGAATGTGGCAACTCGAGGAATTTCACAGTAATTTCATTGCAGTGTTAATGTAAGCTTTGCTAGTGACTAATCAATAAACTTAAAAAAAGTTGGTTTCAGTCATGTAACCTTGCCTGACACTCGGCCAAATGTTCAATACCTCAATTGTCCAATTAACTGTTTTGGAGTTATAAACCATTACTACACAGTGAGGTTTTAATGGTGGCTCTTCATATCTGCTTGTGATAAACTGGGTTCCTCTGCATCTTTCTTTGTCAAGGGTTGAACACTCAGACATTTTCTGGGGGAGCTGTTGGTTTTCAGTCAAGCTAAATATCCAGTCAATACAAGCTGTAAATTCACAAGTAGTTTCACATTGTGAATGTCTATTCAAGGGAGGGCAGTCCAACATGGCCAATTACATTTTAAGAACTTTCTGGAAGCATGTTCAGACATGAATTAATCCTTCGTGCAGAAATCACAGAAGATCACCTGACAATGGGGGCCATCTTGGGCAGCATTTTGACCACTTAAAGTCAAATCTGTATCTTGAAAGTTAGGAATCCAATATCCTTGCAAGCATGACATGACTGTAACAAGGTATACAGTGGGCTTCCCCAGGCATTGATACTTAGAATATTGCTTTCCTTGACATTTTAATGACTGAAACTTAGGCGTGTGGGACAGAAATTCAAAGTTTGCAGGTGGCACAGTATTGTGAACAGTGAGGAAAATGGTGATCAACTTTGAGGACATAGGCTGGTGGAATGAACAGACCAGTGGCAGACAAACACAGCAATAGGAGTAGGCCATTCAGCCCATTGGGTTTGTTCCACCATTCAATACGATCATGGCTGATCGGACTCTTCAATGCCTTTTACCCACACTTTCCCCAAGCCCATTACTTTATTGTTAATCAGAAATCTATTAGTCTCCACCTTCTCAATGGCTGAGCTTCCATGGCTCTCTTGGCAGTGAATTCCAAAGATTTATTACCCTCTGTAGATAAATTTCTCCTCTTCCCAAGTGGCTTCACCCTTATTTTGAAAATGTGCTTCCTGGTTCTGGATTCTGTGACCAAGGCAGACATCTTGCCTGCATGTAACCTGGCTATTCCTTTAAGTAATACCATTTAGGAAATACTCTGCACATCCGTTCCTTCTACCAAAGTGGATTACCACCCAGTTTTTCACATTATATTCCATCTGCCATGTTCTTGCCCATTCGCTAAGTCTGTCCAATTCCTCCTGTAACTGCTTTACATCCATTGACTCCATCTACACTTCCTGCTGCCTTGGCAAAGCAGCCAGCAAAATCAAGAACCCCACGCACCCCGGACATACTCTCTTCCACCACCTCCTGTCAGGGGAAAGATACAAAGGTCTGAGATCATGTACCAACCAACTCGAACAGCTTCTTCCATGCTGCATCAGAATTTTGCAAGGACATACCATATATTAAGCTGATCTTTCTCTACACCCTAGCTATGACTGTAACTCTGTATTCTGCACCCTCTCCTTCCCTTCTTCCCTATGTATTCTATGAAGGGTATGTTTTATCTGTATAGTCTGCAAGAAACAATACTTTTCATTGTATCCCAATATATATGACAATAAATAAAATCTTCCTCACAACATACATTCCCACCCAGCTTTGTATCATCCATGAATTTGAAAATATTACATTTGGTCACCACAGCCAAATCAATTACCTATATTGTGAACAGCTGGGGCCCCAAGTACTCATCCATGCAGTAGCTCACTAGTCAGAATCTGCCAATGTGTGAATAATCCATTTATTTCTGCCAGTTAGTCAATCCTTGATTCATATATTGCCTCCAACCCAAAGTGTTTTATTTTGCTAATCAACCTCCTGTGGAGGGGCTTTATCAAAAGCCTTCTGAAAATCCAAATGCACCACGTCCATCAACACTCCTTTATCAGTTTTGTTAGCAACATTTTCAAAAAAACGCAAACAAGTTTGATAAAATGATTCCCCATTCATAAATCAATGCTGACTGTGCCCAATCAGGCCATGATTGTCCAAATGTCAATTTATTACCTCCTTTATAATGGATTCTAGCATTTTCCCTACTAGACACAAGTCTAACAGGTCCGTCATTCCCCGTTTTCTCTCTCTCTCCCATATAGAGTGGGGTGACATTTGCTCCTTGTCAACCTTCAGGAACCATTCCAGAATCTATAGAATTTTGGAAGATGATCACCAAAGCATCCTAATTTCCTTCAACTCGCATTCTCCCTAGCCTCTTGGATCTCTACATCTGGGAGAGGAATCTGAGAGATTTCCTCTATCTTACAAAGTAATCATTTCGGTTCTCTGCCATTTTTCTAATCCCCATTTTGAATCCTCCTGACTGCCTGTAATGGATCTGCATTTGTCTAAATGCTTCCTCTTTACCGACAGTTTTTACAGTCCATTTTTGTTTTTTTTTGTTGGATTGCATCCATATTCTGTCCTCCCTTTCTTTATCAATTTCTTGATCTTCCTTTGCTGTATTCTAAAAACCTTCTAATCCTCAGGTTCACTGCTATTTCTGGCAACTTTATAAGCCTTTTCTTTTAATCTTGTACAATCGTTAACTTCCTTTTTCAGCCACATTTGACTTTTTTTTTGAGTTTTGCACCTTGAATTAATGTTTTGGTGCTGTAAGCTGTGTAATAGTCCTTTGAAGACTATCCATTGCCTATCTATTCGCAGTCACACCTTTTAATGCATTTTCCCAATCCACCTCCGCCAAATTGTCCCTCATGCCTTCATAATTTCCTTGATTCAACTTCCTCACTTTCAAACATAATGTAAAATTATATCACATTGTGGTCACTTATCTCTGACGGTTAATGCAAAAAAGTGTAAAGTACTACGGATACAAGAAGTGGCGATATTTTAAAACGCACAATTCTAAAGGGGCTGCAGAAACCAAGTGATATTTGTGCACAAACTGTTGAAGATAGCAGCGCAGATTCAGAAAGCAATTAAATAGGATACGAGATTCTGGACTTTATAAATAACAGCATAGAGTACAAAAGCATGGAAGTTATTGCTGAACCTTTATAAAACATCTCAGCAAGCACAGAACCAGAGAAATGAGTGGACAGGTTTGTAGTTCTTGGGATGAATGTCGAAGCATTATGATTGGGTGACTATGTGATTCGAGACAATGAGAAGATAACCTTCAGAGCAGATTAAATCGACAGTCTGGAAAAAGACTTGATATGGGGTGGGGAATCATGGTCCAGGAGGAGGTATCAGGAGATTGACATTCGGCCTCTGCAAGGTAAAGATTTGTTTATCAGCACCTCCCTTGTCAGCAGGTGTAATTATCGTGTGAAATGAGTCGGGATTGAAATGCCCAATGTGAAGGGTTCCAAGTGAAATGAGAATGCTGAAAGGTGGGAGACACAGTTTTCTGCGTCAGCAGAAGACTCCAGGTCAAAGAAATGGACAATAGGGGAGACAATGGAAGCAGGGCTCAATCCAGGTGAAACTGATTTTTGCAATGTTCCATTTAGTGTATTAAATAGAATAGAAATTAAATAGAAAGCCACAGCACAAACAGGCCCTTCGGCCCACAAGTTGCGCCGATCAAATCCCTACCTCTAGGCCTATCTATAGCCCTCAATCCCATTAAATCCCATGTACTCATCCAGAAGTCTCTTAAAAGACCCCAACGAGTTTGCCTCCACCACCACCGACGTCAGCCGATTCCACTCACCCACCACCCTCTGAGTGAAAAACTTACCCCTGACATCTCCTCTGTACCTACCCCCCAGCACCTTAAACCTGTGTCCTCTCGTAGCAACCATTTCAGCCCTTGGAAATAGCCTCTGAGAGTCTACCCTATCCAGACCTCTCAACATCTTGTAAACCTCTATCAGGTCACCTCTCATCCTTCGTCTCTCCAGGGAGAAGAGACCAAGCTCCCTCAACCTATCCTCATAAGGCATGCCCCCCAATCCAGGCAACATCCTTGTAAATCTCCTCTGCACCCTTTCAATGGCTTCAACATCTTTCCTGTAATGAGGTGACCAGAACTGCGCGCAGTACTCCAAGTGGGGTCTAACCAGGGTCCTATAAAGCTGCAGCATTATCTCCCGACTCCTAAACTCAATCCCTCGATTAATGAAGGCTAGTACGCCGTACGCCTTCTTGACCGCATCCTCCACCTGCGAGGCCGATTTAAGAGTCCTATGGACCCGGACCCCAAGGTCCTTCTGATCCTCTACACTGCTAAGAATGGTACCCTTCATATTATACTGCTGCTTCATCCCATTGGATCTGCCAAAATGGATCACTACACACTTATCCGGGTTGAAGTCCATCTGCCACTTCTCCGCCCAGTCTTGCATTCTATCTATGTCTCGCTGCAACTTCTGACATCCCTCCAAACTATCCACAACACCACCTACCTTGGTGTCGTCAGCAAACTTACCAACCTATCCCTCCACTTCCTCATCCAGGTCATTTATGAAAATGACAAACAGCAAGGGTCCCAGAACAGATCCCTGGGGACTTAATTTGTCTGCTTGTAACGTGGTTTGTTCCATATTGGAGAAGCCAAGCACAGATTGTATGACTGCTTTATGAAACGCCTCCATTAAAGTCTGCAAGTATGACACTGAGCTAACAGTCACCTATCTTTTTAATTCTCTTCCTTGCTCTCATGCTGGCCTCTCGGTATGTGGCCGAATGCAATGTTCAATGAAACTCAAGATAAGCTTGAGGAACAGCACCTCCTCTTTGAATTCAGCACTTCGCAGTCTTCTAGACTGAGGTCAACAATTTCAGTCTGTTAATCCCTGTTCACAATTTGTTCCTTTTTGAATGTTTCAGTGTTATCCTTGTTTTTCTCTCATTTTTTGCTTCTGATGACAGTTGTTCTTTAATCTGTTAGTTTTAAGGTAGCTATGGAGAATAATAGGTCTGTCCCAAAAGTTAAAATTCTAAATTGGGGCAAGGCCAATTTTGATGGTATCAGGCAAGAACTTTCAAAAGTTAATTGGGGGAGTCTGTGGGAAGGCTAAGGGACGTCTGGTAAGTGACATGCTTTGAAAAGTGTGTTAACCAGGGTCCAGGATAAACACATTCCTCTCAGAGTGAAGGGCAAGGCTGGCAGAAGTCGGGAACCCTGGATGACTCGGGATATTGAGGCCCTGGTCAAGAAGAAGAAAGAGGCACATGACATGCATAGGCAGCTGGGATCAAGTGAATCTCTTGAAGAGTATGGGGGTGTAGGAGTAGAATTAAGAGAGAAATCAGGAGGGCAAAAAGTGGACACGAGATTGCTTTGGCAGATGAGGCAAAGGAGAATCCAAAGAGCTTCTGGTGCAGAAGGTGAAGTCACATGGGATCAGAAGCGAGCTGGCAAGGTGGATACAGAACTGGCTCGGTCAAAGAAGACAGAGGGTAGCAGTGGAAGGGTGTGTTTCTGAATGGAGGGCTGTGACAAGTGGTGTTCCTCAGGGATCAGTGCTGGGACCTTTGCTGTTTGTAATATATATATAAATGATTTGGAGGAAAATGTAACTGGATTGATTAGTAAGTTTGCGGATGACACAAAGGTTGGTGGATTTGCGGATAGCGATGAGGACCATCAGAGGATACAGCAGGATATAGATCAGTTGGAGACTTGGGCGGAGAGATGGCAGATGGAGTTTAATCTGGACAAATGTGAGGTAATGCATTTTGGAAGGTCTAATACAGATAGGAAATATACAGTAAATGGCAGAACCCTGAAGAGTATTGATAGGCAAAGGGATCTGGGTGTACAGGTACACAGGTCACTGAAAGTGGCAATGCAGGTGGAGAAGATAGTCAAGAAGGCATATGGCATGCTTGCCTTCATCAGCCGGGGTATTGAGTTTAAAAATTGGCAAGTCATGTTGACGCTTTATAGAACCTTAGTGATGCCACACTTGGAATATAGTGTTCAATTCTGGTCGCCACACTGCCAGAAGGATGGAGGCTTTGGAGAAGGTACAGAAAAGATTTACCAGGATGTTGCCTGGTATGGAGGGCATTAGCTATAAGAAATAGGAGCAGGAGTAGGCCATCTAGCCCCTCGAGCCTGCCCCGCCATTCAATAAGATCATGGCTGATCTGATAGTGGTTTAGTTTCACTTACCTGCCCGCTCCCCATAACCCTTAATTCCCTTATTGATCAGAAATCTATCTACCCGTGACTTAAACATATTTGACGAGGGAGCCTCCACTGCTTCAATGGGCAGAGAATTCCAGAGATTCACTACCCTCTGAGAGAAGAAGTTCCTCCTCAACTCTGTCCTAAACTGACTCCCCCTTATTTTGAGGCTGTGTCCTCTAGTTCTTGTTTCTTTTCGAAGTGGAAAGAATCTCTCTGCCTCTACCCTGTTGAGCCCCTTCATTATCTTATATGTCTCTATAAGATCTCCCCTCAGCCTTCTAAACTCCAACGAGTACAGGCCCAATCTACTCAATCTCTCCTCATAAGCTAACCCCCTCATCTCCGGTATCAACCTGGTGAACCTTCTCTGTACTCCCTCCAAGGCCAATGCATCCTTCCGCAAATAAGGGGACCAAAATTGCACACACTACTCCAGTTGCAGCCTCACCAGTGCCTTGTACAATTGCAGCAAAACCTCCCTGCTTTTATACTCTATCCCCCTCGCGATAAAGGCCAACATTCCATTTGCCTTCTTGATCACCTGCTGTACCTGCAAACTGAGTTTTTGCGATTCATGCACAAGGACCCCCAGGTCCCTCTGCACAGTAGCATGTTGTAATTTTTCACCATTTAAATAATAGTCCATCTTACTATTATTCCTTCCAAAGTGGATAACCTCACACTTGTCAACGTTATACTCCATCTGCCAGTTCCTCGCCCACTCACTTAGCCTATCCAACTCTCTCTGCAGACTTTCCGCATCCTCCACGCAATTCACTTTCCCACTCATCTTTGTATCCACAAACTTTGTTACCCTACACTCGGTCCCCTCCTCCAGATCGTCTATGTATATGGTAAACAGTTGAGGCCCCAGCACCGATCCGTGCGGCACGCCACTAGTCACCAACTGCCAACCAGAAAAGCACCCATTTATTCCAACTCTCTGCTTCCTGTTAAATAGCCAATCCTCAATTCACGCTAACACTTTACCCCCAACTCCGTGTACCCTAATCTTCTGCAGCAACCTTTTGTGAGGCACCTTATCGAACGCCTTCTGGAAATCCAAAAACACCACATCCACCGGTTCCCCTCTGTCAACCGCACTCGTTACATCTTCATAAAAATCCAGTAAATTCATCAAACACGACTTTCCCTTCATGAATCCATGCTGCGTCTGCTTGATCGAACCATTTTTTTCCAGGTGTCCTGCTATTTCTTCTTTAATGGTGGATTCCAGCAATTTCCCAACTACAGACGTTAAGCTAACCGGCCTGTAGTTACCCGCCTTTTGTCTACCTCTTTTTTTTTTAAACAGTGGCGTCACATTAGCTGTTTTCCAATCAGCCGGCACTTCCCCAGAGTCCAGCGAATTTTGATAAATTACAACCAACGCATCCGCTGTTACTTCTGCCATTTCTTTCAGTACCCTGGGATGCATTCCATCCGGGCCCAGGGACTTGTCTACCTTTAGTCCCATTAGCCTACCAAGCACTACCTCTTTAGTAATGGTTTTAAGGACGTCACCCCCTACAGTCCCACGACCATCAATTTTCGGTAAGCTATTTGTGTCCTCTACCGTGAAGAATGACACAAAAAACTTGTTTAAGGCCTCAGCCATTTCCTCGTTTCCCATTATTAAATCCCCCTTTTCGTCTTCTGAGGGTCCAACATTTACTTTAGCTACTCTTTTCCTTTTTCTATATTTGTAAAAACTTTTACTATCAGTTTTTATATTTTCCGCTAGTTTAGTTTCATAATCTATCTTTCCTTTCTTTATCGCTTTCTTCGTAGCTCTTTGTTGTTTTTTAAAGCTTTCCCAATCTTCTAATTCCCCACTAGTTTTGGCCACTCTGTACGCATCAATTTTTAATTTAATACTCTCCTTTATTTCCTTAGTTATCCACGGCTGGTTATCCCTTTTCTTACATTCCTTTTTTATCACAGGAATATATTTTTGCTGAGTACTGAGAAAAATCTCCTTAAAAATCCGCCACTGTTGCTCAGCTGTCCTACCATCTAGTCTGCGGAGAGGAGAGGTTGGAGAAACTTGGTTTGTTCTCACTGGAGCGACGGAGGTTGAGGGGAGACCTTATGGAAGTCTACAAGATTATGAGAGACATGGACAGAGCGGATAGTCAGAAGCTTTTTCCCAGGATGGAAGAGTCAATTACTAGGGGGCATAGGTTTAAGGTGCGAGGGACAAGTTTTAAAAGAGATGTACGAGGCAGATTTTTTACACAGAGAGTGGTGGGTGCCTGGAACTCGTTGCCGGGTATGGAAGTGGAAGCGGATACGGTAGTGACTTTTAAGGGGCGTCTTGACAAGTACATGAATGAGATGGGAATAGAGGGATATGGTCCCCGGAAACGTAGGGGGTTTTAGTTAAGTCAGCCAGCATGGCCGTTGCAGGCTTGGAGGGCCGAAGGGCCTGTTCCTGTGCTGTAATTTTCTTTGTTCTTTGTACCAATACATAAAGGGCAAAAGAGTAGCAAGGGAGAGAGTAGCGCCTCTTAAGGATGAACAAGGTCATCTATGTGCGAATCCACAAGAGATGGGTGAGATCCTAAATGAATATTTCTCATCAGTATTTACTGTTGAGAAAAGCGTGGATGTTAGGGAACTTGGGGAAATCAATAGTGATGCCTTGAGGAGTGTACATATTACAGAGAAGGAGGTGCTGGAAGTCTTAAAGCGCATCAAGGTAGATAAATCCCCAGGACCTGATGAAGTATATGCCAGGACGTTTTGGGAGGCAAGGGAGGAAATTGCGGGTCCCTGAGCCGAGATATTTGAATCATCGATAGACACGGGTGAGGTGCCTGAAGATTGGAGAGTGGCAGATGTTGTGCCTTTGTTTTAAAAGGGCTGCAGGGAAAGGCCTGGGAACTACAGGCCAGTGAGCCTCACATCTGTGGTGGGTAAATTGTTGGAAGGTATTTTGAGAGACAGGATCTACAGGCATTTAAAGATGCAAGGACTGATTAGGGACAGTCAGCGTGGCTTTGTGACTGGAAAATCATGTCTCACAAATTTAATTGAGCTTTTTGAAGGTTGATGAGGGCAGTGCTGTTAATGTTGTCTACATGGACTTTAGCAAGGCCTTTGACAAGGTACCGCATGGTAAGTTGTTGCATAAAGTTAAATCTCACGGGACCCAGGTTGAGGTCTCTAAATGGATACAAAGTTGAAGGTGGTTGTAGAGTGTTGTTTTTCAAACTGGAGGCCTTTGACCAGCGGTGTGCCTCAGGGATCAGTGCTGGGCCCACTGTTATTTGTCATTTACATTAATGATTTGGATGAGAATATGGGGGGCATGGTTAGTAAGTTTGCAGATGACACCAAGATTGGTGGGATAGTGGACAGTGAAGAAAGTTATCTCCAATTGCAACGGGATCTTGATCAATTGGGCCAGTGGGCTGACGAATGGCAGATGGAGTTTAATGCAGATGCGAGGTGATGCATTTTGGTAGATTGAACTTACTCAGTTAATGGTAGGGCATTGGGGAGAGTTACAGAACAAAGAGATCTCTGGGTACATGCTCATAGCTCCTTGACAGTGGAGTCACAGGTGGACAGAGCGGTGAAGAAGGCATTCGGCATGCTTGGATCATCGGTCAGAACATTGAATACAGGAGTTGGGACATCTTGTTGAAGTTGTACAAGACATTGGTAAGGCCACACTTGGAATTCTGTGTGCAATTCAGGTCACCCTATTATAGAAAGGATATTATTAAACTAGAGAGAGTGCAGAAAAGATCTACTAGGATGCTACAGGGACTTGATGAATTGAGTTATAAGGAGAGACTAGATAGACTGGGACTTTTTTCTCTGGAGCGTAGGAGGCTGAGGGGTGACCTTATAGAGGTATATAAAAGAATGAGGGGCATAGACAAGGTAGATAGTCAATATCTTTTCCCAAAGGTAGGGGAGTCTAAAACTAGAGGGCATAGGTTTAAGGTGAGAGGGGAGAGATACAAAAGTGTCCAGAGGGGCAATCTTTTCACACACAGGGTGGTGAGTGCCTGGAACAAGCTGCCAGAGGTAGTAGTAGAGGTGGGTACAATTTTATCTTTTATAAAGCATTTAGATAGTTACATGGGTAAGATGGGTATAGAGGGATATGGGCCAAATGCGGGCAAGTGGGATTAGCTTAGGGCTTTTTTTTTTAAAAAAAGGGCGGCATGGACATGTTGGGCCGAAGGGCCTGTTTCCATGCTGTAAACCTCAGTGAGTCTAATCTGTCTTCTCGATCTTGTTTCGAAACTTATTTGTCACTTTGGCCCTGTATGATTAACTCTGTCATTTAATTTTGACTGTCTTCCACCCTATCATGGATCTCTTTTTAATTCTCTACCCTTTCCCACTTGGTCTTCTTAAAACCAATTGTAATTCTAATGTTTATCCAGCCCTCATGAAAGGTCATTGACTTGAAACTTTAACCCTTTCTCTCTCAAAAGATGCTACCTGACCTGAGTTTTTCCAATATTTTCTGTAGTAAAAATAAAATACTGCAGATACTGGAAATCTGAAATAAAAGCAGAAAATGCTGGAAAAACTTAGATCGAGCAACATCTGTGGAAAGAGAAACAGAGATAATGTTTTGAGTCCTTGTGACTCTTCAACATTTTGTTTTTGCTTCAGCAGTATTTTGCTCTTGTAAAATTAGATCTATATTGCCCATTCTATTAGCTTAGAGCCACTTGTTTAATTTGGAATCCAGGTATGGCTATAATTACAGTTGATTAACTAAAAATGAGTTATAGATACAGACAATGGAGCTTGTGATTTTAATATTCAAATTCAGTTTTGTGTTTGTTGATAAAATGAAGCTAATGTGCAAGTGATTGATCGTTGAGTGTTTTTTTACCTATTGAATGGTGATTGATTTTTTTTTTTGCCTCCCTGCTTCAGTAGGGGGGAGAGGGTGGCATAGTGATAATGTCACTGACCAGTAATTCAGAAACTGAGGTTAGCGCCCTGGGCACATAGACAGCTGGTGGATTTCAAATTAATTAGCAAAATCAGGAATTGGAAAGCTCGTCTCTCTAATGGTGACCATGAAACTGTTGTCATTAAAAACCCATCTGGTACAGATTTCCTTGGGATTGGAAATCTGTCATCTATACCTGGTCTGGCCTACCTGTGATTCCAGGTCTACAGCAATATGATTGACTCTGATCTGCCCTCTAAAATGGCCCAGTAAGGCATTCTGGTCAAGGACAATAAGGATGGGCAAGAAATGCTGGCCTTACCAGTGCTGCTGCATCCCATGAAAAAATAAAGTTTAAAAAAAATGTCCTCTTCACCTCAACCCTCTGAGATATCTCCACACCTCTAATTCTGGCCTCGTGCATTCTATATCGTTATTCTGCTTAAGTGACCTTCAGTTGCCTCGGCCACAAGCTCTGGGATTCCCTCTCTATACCCTCAGTCTCTTTACCTCGCTTTCATCCTTTAAGACACTTCTTAAAATCCATCTCTTTGATCAATCTTTTGGTCATCTGAATGACCAGAATATCTCCTTGTGTAGCTCAATGTTGTACTGTTTTAAAAATATAATGCTCCTGTGAAGCGCCTTAGGAATGTAATTAATACTTTTATTATGTTAAAGGTGTTTGATAAATGAAAGTTGTTGTAGAAAGAAGCCTCTCCCTTCAGTTATTTCACTGCAGGCTGTTTTTAAAACTGCTGTCAATGAATACTTTGTCTCTGTTTTCACTAAGGAAAGGGATGATTCTCACATTCTAATTAGAGGAGGAGTGTGAAATATTAGAT
The DNA here is from genome assembly GCF_964213995.1 of Mustelus asterias. NCBI lineage: Eukaryota > Metazoa > Chordata > Chondrichthyes > Carcharhiniformes > Triakidae > Mustelus > Mustelus asterias. The sequence continues at coordinate 49,015 of NW_027592360.1, forward strand.
ACAATAAGCATAGGAAGTACTGGAGGGACTGGCATCCTTGAAGGTGGATAAATCACCAGGGCCGGATGGATTGTATCTCAGGCTGTTGAAGGAAGCCAGGAAGAAAATAGTGGATGTTCTGAGGATCATTTTCCAATCCTTAGTAGATACAGGTGAGGTACCAGATGATTGGAGGTCTACGAACGTTGTACCATTATTTATAGAGTGTGTGAGGGATAGGCCAGAAAACTATAGGCCAGTCAGCCTGACTTCAGTAGTAGGTAAATTAATAGAAAGTTTATCCTTCTCTCAGAATTCTATCACTTAGAAAGACATGGATTGATCAGGGCTTGTCAGCATGGTTTTGTTAGGGGAAGATCATATTTTACTAATTTAATAGAATTTTTTGAGGACATAACAAGGAGAATTGATGAGGGTAGTGGAGTGGATGTTCTCTGCATGAATTTCATTAAGGCATTTAACAAGGTCCCACAAAGCAGACCGGTCAGAAAAGTGAGCTTTCATCGGATACAGGGGAAGATGGCAGGTTGGATCCAAAATTGGCTCAGTGACAGGAAACAAAAGGTAATGGTCAATGGATGTTTTTGGGAATGAAAAAACACTTTCAGTGGTCTTCCACAGGGCTCAGTGTTGAGGCCCTTGTTGTTTATTGTGTATATCAATGATTTGGAGTTAAATGTGTGTGGCATGATTGTGAAATTTGCAGATGACACAAAAAATGGCTGTGTAGTCGATAGTGAAAAGGATAGCCGTCAACTCCAGAATGGTTTGAGTAAGCAGAGAAGCAGCAAATGGAATTTAGTCCGGAAAAATGAGAGGTAATGTATTTGGGGAGGGCAAATAAAGCATGGATATACTCAATAAATGGAAAGATATTGAGAGGGGTTGAGAAAGTGAGAGACCTTATAAGTGCATACCTACAGATTCTTGAAGGTAGTAGGACCAGTGGACAAGGTGGTCAAGAAAGCGTATGGAATACTTTCCATTATTGGGTGAGGTATTGAATACAAAAGCAGGGATATAATGATGGAACTGTACAAAATGCTGGTCAGGCCACAGCTGGAATTTTCGCTACATTCTAGTCACCACATTAAATGAAGGGCATAATTGCTGTGGAGAAAGTGCAGAGGAGATTTGCAAGAATGTTGCCAGGGCTTGAAAATTGCAGTTATGATGAGAGATTAGGAGGCTCGGGTTGTCTTCCTTGGAACAAAGGCTAAGGGGGTGACCTAATTGTGGTGTACAAAATTATGAGGAACCAAAACAGTGTAGACAGTTGATTAGCGGAGGGATTAACATAGAACATAGAACATTACAGCGCAGAACAGGCCCTTCGGCCCACGATGTTGCACCGACCAGTTTAAAAAAAAACTGTGACCCTCCAACCTAAACCAATTTCTTTTCGTCCATGAACCTATCTACGGATCTCTTAAACGCCCCCAAACTAGGCGCATTTACTACTGATGCTGGCAGGGCATTCCAATCCCTCACCACCCTCTGGGTAAAGAACCTACCCCTGACATCGGTTCTATAACTACCCCCCCTCAATTTAAAGCCATGCCCCCTCGTGCTGGATTTCTCCATCAGAGGAAAAAGGCTATCACTATCCACCCTATCTAAACCTCTAATCATCTTATATGTTTCAATAAGATCCCCTCTTAGCCGCCGCCTTTCCAGCGAAAACAATCCCAAATCCCTCAGCCTCTCCTCATAGGATCTCCCCTCCATACCAGGCAACATCCTGGTAAACCTCCTCTGCACCCTCTCCAAAGCCTCCACATCCTTCCTGTAATGTGGGGACCAGAACTGCACACAGTACTCCAAGTGCGGCCGCACCAGAGTTGTGTACAGTTGCAACATAACGCTACGACTCCTAAATTCAATCCCCCTACCAATAAACGCCAAGACACCATATGCCTTCTTAACAACCTTATCTACTTGATTCCCAACTTTCAGGGATCTATGCACACATACACCTAGATCCCTCTGCTCCTCCACACTATTCAAAGTCCTCCCGTTAGCCCTATACTCAACACATCTGTTATTCCTACCAAAGTGAATTACCTCACACTTCTCCGCATTAAACTCCATCCGCCACCTCTCGGCCCAACTTTGCAACCTGTCTAAGTCTTCCTGCAAACTACGACACCCTTCCTCACTGTCTACCACACCACCGACTTTGGTGTCATCAGCAAATTTGCTAATCCACCCAACTATACCCTCATCCAGATCATTAATAAATATTACAAACAGCAGTGGCCCCAAAACAGATCCCTGAGGTACACCACTTGTAACCGCACTCCATGATGAATATTTACTATCAACCACCACCCTCTGTTTCCTATCCGCTAGCCAATTCCTGATCCAATTTCCTAGATCACCCCCAATCCCATACATCTGCATTTTCTGCATGTGCATGTGCATGTATTAGAGAGCACATTTTTTCACCCAAAGAGTGGTGGGTGTCTGGAATTCGCTGCCTAAGCTGGTGGTGGAATCTGAAATGCTCAACCCATTTAAAAGGTACCTGGATCTGCATCTGAAGTGCAGTAACCTGCACCAGGTGGTGGAGACTGGGATTGAAATGAGCAGCCTTTCTTTTCCCCTCATTTTTGGTCGGCACAGATGCAATAGGCTGAATGGCCTCTTTCTGCACCATAACTCTTCTATTGTTCTAAACATCTCTACCATTAGGGGGAAATTTGGTTTAGTCACTATGTCCTGTAAATGAAGAGTCAGAGATATTCCACCTTAAATGTGCTGGCTGGGTTGGTGATGCAGCGTGCCTCATTTAATGATTTAATCAACTTAGTGACCTGTTAATAATGAACTGATAACTTGTGTTTTTTTTTAGTGACCCACATGGAGGACAGTGATGCTGAGAGGTATAGAAATATATTTAATTTATTAAGGGTTTTTAAAGATTTAATATAATGTATTAGCTATCTGCTTCATATTGATATTGACCATTTATTCTGTTTATAAAAGTAACATTTTGAGTTGAAACTGAGGCAGAATTGTATTTCTAAAGAAATGTCGTTTTGTTGCCGTGTCGGAGCATGGGTACATTGTCGTTCAGTTAGATCGTGACTGATGTGTATCTGACCACATCTGATTCCAGAACCCTCCATATCCTTACATCATCCAAATATAACACTTGAGGCTTGAAAATTTCAAAACCAACAGTTTCTTGGGAATAGAGTTCCACTACCTTTTGTATGAAGAAATTATTCTTGACACCACTTCTGTTTATTGGGTTAGAAACGTAGAAACTAGGTGTAGGAGTAGACCATTTCAGCCCTTAGAGTCTGCACCACCATTCAATATGATCATGGCTGATCATGCACTTTCAGTATCCCACTCCCACTTTCGCTCCATGCCCCTTGATCCCTTTAGCCACAAGGGCCACGTCCAGTTCCCTCTTGAACATATTTAACAAACTGGCCCCAACAGCTTTCTGTGGTAGAGAATTCCACAGGTTCACAACTCTGAATGAAGAAGTTATTCCTCATCTCAGTCCTGAATGGCTTACCCTTTATTCTTACTCTGAAGTGCCTAGTCAGGGTTTCTCTCTATGCTATTGATTATTTTAAACACTTCAATTAGATCACAGCATTCTATATTCAAGAGAATATAAGCATAGATGATGTAAACTGTCCTCATAATTTAAGCCATTTAGCTTTTTTTTTTTCAGTTATGGAGGTTGTAGATATAAGCCAGGAAACTACAGACCAGTGAGTCTCATGTCAGTGGTAGGGAAACTATTGAAGAAAATTCTGAAGGAGAGAATCTATCTCCATTTGAAGAGGCAAGTGATCAGTGATGGTCAGCATGGCTTCATCAGATGGAGGGCATGTGTAACAAGTTTGATTAAATTTTTTGAGGAGATGACCAGACGTGTAGATGAGGGTAATGCATTGATATAATCTGTATGGATATCAGCAATACCTTTGACAAGCCTTTGCACTAGAGTGTGGCAACTAGGAGATTTTCACAGTAGCTTCATTGCAGAGTTAATGGAAGCCTACTTGTGACTAATAAATATACTTTAAAGATCCCACAGGGGAGACTTATAAAGAAGGAAAGTGCACATGGGGAACAGGGTAATTTGGTAAGGTGGAGTCAAAATTGGCTTAGTTGTAGAAGACAGAGGGTGATGACAGAAGGCTGCTTTATTATTATTTATTTATTATTCGTGTCACAGGTAGGCTTACATTAACACGGCAATGAAGTTACTATGAAAATTCCCGGGTCGCCACACTCCGGTGCCTATTCGGGAACATTGAGGGAGAATTTAGCATAGCCAATGCACAAAACCAGCATGTCTTTCGGACTGAGAGGAGAAACCAGAACACCGGGAGGAAACCCATGCAGACACGGGGAGAACATGCAGACTCCGCACAGACAGTGATCCAAGCCAGGAATCGAACCTGGGTCCCTAGCACTGAGACAGCAGTATTAACCATTGTGCCACCATGTCTCCCCCTTTAGTTGACTGGAAGCCAGTATCTAGTGGCATACTACAGGGATCTGTGCTGGGTCCCATATTATTCATCATTTATGTAAATGGCATAGATGACTGTGTGGGGGGGTAGGATTAGTAAATTTGCCAATGACACAAAGAATGGCTGGGTGGTTAACAGTGAGGTTGAGTGTCTTTGGGTACAGGAATATATACATGGGATGGTCAAATGGGCAGATAAGTGGCGGATGGAATTTAACCATGAAAAGTATGAGGTGATACTCTTTGAACAAGAACAAAGAAAATTACAGCACAGGAACAGGCCCTTCGGCCCTCCAAGCCTGCACCGACCATGCTGCCCGACTTAACTAAAACCCCCTACGCTTCCGGGGACCATATCCCTCTATTCCCATCTCATTCATGTATTTGTCAAGACGCCCCTTAAAAGTTCCAGGCACCCACCACTCTCTGTGTAAAAAATCTGCCTCGTACATCTCTTTTAAAACTTGCCCCTCGCACCTTAAACCTATGCCCCCTAGTAATTGACTCTTCCACCCTGGGAAAAAGCTTCTGACTATCCACGCCTCTCATAATCTTGTAGACTTCTATCAGGTCTCCCCTCAACCTCCGTCGCTCCATATAGGCGTAATTTGTCAAGGAAGTATTCGGTGGATGGCATGACCCGAGGAAGTTCTGAGGAACAAAGGTTTTGTGTTTGCCCATAGATCTCTGAAGGTGGAATCTTAGAATCCCTACAGTGCAGGAGGCGGCCATTTGGCCCATCAAGTGTGCACTGACCACAATCCCACCCAAGCCATATCCTCAACCCTACCTATTTATCCTGCTAGTCCCCCTGACACAAAGGGGCAATTTAGCCTGGCGAATCAACCTAACCTGCATATCTTTGGACTGTGGGAGGAAACTGGAGCATTCGGAGGAAGCCCACGCAGACATGGGGAGAATGTGCAAACTCCACACAGACAGTGACCCGAGGCCAGAATCGAACCCAGATCCCTGGCACTGTGAGGCAGCAATGCTAACCACTGTGCTACCCCATGGCATGTTAGTAGCGTGGTGAAAAGGCATATGGGACACTCGCTTTATCAATCGAAGCATAGATTGCAACAACAGGGAGGTCATGTTTGAGTTGTATAGAACTTTGGTGAGGCTACAGCTGGAGTACCATGTGCATCTCTGGTCGCCACATTATAGGAAGGATGTGATTGCACTGGAGAGAGTGCAGAGGAGATTCACCAAGACGTTGCCTGGGATGGAACATTACAAGTTGTCAAAAGAGGTTGGATAGACTTGAGTTGTTTTCGTTGGAGCAGAGAAGACTGTGGGGTGACCCAATTGAGGTGTACAAGATTATGAGGGACATGGACAGGGTGTATAAGGAGCAGCTGCTCCCCTCAATTGAAGGGTCTGTCACAAGGAGACAGAAGTTCAAAGTGAGTGGCAAGAGGTTTGGGGGGATTTGAGAAAAAACTTGTTACCCACATGGTGATAACAGTCTGGAATGCGCTGCCTGGGAGAGTGGTGGAGCGGGTTGTCTCATCCTTAAAAGTACATAAATGAGCACTTGGTACATCATAACATTCAAAGCTATTGGCCAAATGCTGGTAAATGGGATTAGGTAGGTAGGTCAAGTGTTTCTCACAAGGTGCAGACTCGATGGGCCGAAGAGCCTCTTCTGCATTCTGTGATATGGAATATAGGTGTTGCTGGCTAGGACAGCATTTCATATCCATTCCTAATTACCCTTGAAAAAGTAATGGTGCGTTGCCGCCTTGTGATGCTGCTGTCTCTTTGGTGTAGGTACAGCAAAATGCTGTTAGGGAGGTAGTTCCAGGATTTTGATCCAGAGACAGTGAAGGAATGACACTATATTTCCAAGTTGGGACAATAAATGACTTGGAGGGCAACTTGCCTCGAGTCTGCTGCCCTTGTCCTTCGAGCTGGTAGCAGTCAGGGTTTGGAAGGTGCTGCCTAAGGAGCCTTGGTGAGTTACTGTAGTGCACTTTGTATATGGTACACATGATATTTGTCGGTGATGGAGGAAATGAATATATGTGGAAAGGGTGCCAGACAAGGAGGCTGCTTTGTCCTCTGATGTTGAGCTTCTTGAGTGTTGTTGGAGCTGCAGTCATCCAGGCAAGTGAAGAGTATTCCATCACACTTCTAACTTTTGCGTATAGTTGGTGGACAGGTCTTGGGGAGTTCGGATTTCCAGCCTCTGATCTCCTCTTGTAGCCAGAGTATTTTCTGGCTAGTCCAGTTCAGGTTGTGGTCAATAGTAACCCCACGATGCAGTTAGTTAATTTTTGGTGAATATGTACTGCACTGCCCCCATTTCATAACTGAGAAAATAGAATATAGATGTAAACTAACTAGGAATATCAAAACAGATTCTAAAAGCTTTTACAAGCATATTTAAGAAGTACCTAAAGTGAACATCGGTCCATCAGAGAGAAATTATCATGGGGAATTAGGAAATAGTAGAGATGGACACACAAAAATTAACTTCACAGTAGAAAGAACAAAGAGATCCAGGGATACATGTTCATAGCTCCTGAAAGTGGAGTCACAGGTGGAGAGAGTGGTGAAGAAGGCATTCGGCATGCTTGGTTTCATCGGTCAGAACATTGAATACAGGAGTTGGGATGTCTTGTTGAAGTTGTACAAGACATTGGTAAGGCCACACTTGGAATATTGTGTGCAGTTCTGGTCACCCTATTATAGAAAGGATATTATTAAACGAGAAAGAGTGCAGAAAAGATTTACTAGGATGCCACCAGGACTTGATGGATTGAGTTATAAGGAGAGGCTGGATAGACTGGGACTTTTTTTCTCTGGAGCGTAGGAGGCTGCGGAGTGATCTTTATAGAGGTTTATGAAATAATGAGGGGCATAGATGAGGTAGATAGTCAATATCTTTTCCCAAAGATAGGGGAGTCTAAAACTAGAGGGCATAGGTTTAAGGTGAGAGGGGAGAGATACAAAAGTGTCCAGAGGGACAACCTTTTCACACACAGGGTGGTGAGTGTCTGGAACAAGCTACCAGAGGTAGTATAGAGGCGGGTACAATTTTGTCTTTTAAAAAGCATTTGGACAGTTACATGGATAAGATGGGTATAGAGGGATATGGGCCAAATGCAGGCAATTGGGAT
>NW_027592361.1:0-56611 GCF_964213995.1 Mustelus asterias
GACAGAGAGAGAGAAGACAGAGAGAGAGAAGACAGAGAGAGAGAAGACAGAGAGAGAGAGAGAGAGAAGACAGAGAGAGAGAGAGAGAGAAGACAGAGAGAGAGAGAGAGAAGACAGAGAGAGAGAGAGAGAAGACAGAGAGAGAGAGAGAGAAGACAGAGAGAGAGAGAAGACAGAGAGAGAGAGAAGACAGAGAGAGAGAGAAGACAGAGAGAGAGAAGACAGAGAGAGAGAGAAGACAGAGAGAGAGAGAAGACAGAGAGAGAGAGAAGACAGAGAGAGAGAGAAGACAGAGAGAGAGAGAAGACAGAGAGAGAGAGAGACAGAGAGAGAGAGAAGACAGAGAGAGAGAGAAGACAGAGAGAGAGAGAAGACAGAGAGAGAGAGAGAAGACAGAGAGAGAGAGAGAAGACAGAGAGAGAGAGAGAAGACAGAGAGAGAGAGAAGACAGAGAGAGAGAGAGAAGACAGAGAGAGAGAGAGAGAAGACAGAGAGAGAGAGAGAGAAGACAGAGAGAGAGAGAGAGAGAGAAGACAGAGAGAGAGAGAGAGAAGACAGAGAGAGAGAAGACAGAGAGAGAGAGAAGACAAAGAGAGAGAGAGAGAGAAGACAGAGAGAGAGAGAGAGAGAAGACAGAGAGAGAGAGAGAGACAGAGAGAGAGAGAGAGAAGACAGAGAGAGGGAGAGAGAGAGAAGACAGAGAGAGAGAGAGAGAGAGAAGACAGAGAGAGAGAGAGAAGACAGAGAGAGAGAGGAAGACAGAGAGAGAGAGAGAAGACAGAGAGAGAGAGAGAAGACAGAGAGAGAGAGAGAAGACAGAGAGAGAGAGAAGGCAGAGAGAGAGAGAAGACAGAGAGAGAGAGAGAAGACAGAGAGAGAAGAGAGAAGACAGAGAGAGAGAGAGAAGACAGAGAGAGAGAGAGAGAGAGAAGACAGAGAGAGAGAGAAGACAGAGAGAGAGAGAGAGAGAAGACAGAGAGAGAGACAGAGAGAGAGAGAGAGAAGACAGAGAGAGCGAGAGAGAGAAGACAGAGAGAGAGAGAGAGAGAGAAGACAGAGAGAGAGAGAGAAGACAGAGAAAGAGAGAAGACAGAGAGAGAGAGAGAGAGAAGACAGAGAGAGAGAGAGAAGACAGAGAAAGAGAGAAGACAGACAGAGAGAGGGAGACGAGACAAAGTGAGGGAGAAGACAGACAGAGAGAGGTGGTGGGGGGTGACACAAGAGACCCACCACGAAAGGGGGAGGAGGCACACCCAGTGAGAGGGGGGGGGCGGGGGTGAGGGGGGGAATGACCCCCAGGGGAGAGGGTGACACCAGCTACACCCATTGACACGCTCCCCAAACTAAGCCCTACTTTCAGCCAACTCAACTCCTCCAACGTGCATCAACCCAGTCCACTGAACAAGCTCCCAGCAATCCCCAAAGGATCAACTGGTCGCCATTTAAACCGGCTCACGTGTGGAGATATTCAGACCACTGACTGACAGATTGGCCGAGGTCGGGAGGCTATAGGGATTCTGGGAAAGAAGTCCAGATCTCAGTGACCCCCTTCCCCCAGGCAGCTGAAGGCACGGCCGCCAATGGCAGAGCGATTAAAACTGGAGGATGCTCAAGAGGCCGGAATTGGAGGAATGCCGAGATCTGGGAGGTTACAGAGATAGGGAGGGGTGTAGGGGCTGGAGGAGGTTACAGGGATAGGGAGGGGGGTGTAGGGGCTGGAGGGGGTTACAGAGATAGGGAGGGGTGTAGGGGCTGGAGGAGGTTACAGGGATAGGGAGGGGGTGTAGGGGCTGGAGGAGGTTACAGAGATAGGGAGGGGTGGAGGGGCCGGAGGAGGTTACAGAGATAGGGAGAGGTGTAGGAGCCGGAGGAGGTTACAGAGATAGGGAGGGGTGTAGGGGCTGGAGGAGGTTACAGAGATAGGGAGGGGTGCAAGGGCTGGAGGAGGTTACAGAGATAGGGAGGGGTGTAGGAGCCGGAGGAGGTTACAGAGATAGGGAGGGGTGTAGGGGCTGGAGGAGGTTATAGAGATAGGGAGGGGTGCAAGGGCTGGAGGAGGTTACAGAGATAGGGAGGGGTGTAGGGGCTGGAGGAGGTTACAGAGATAGGGAGGGGTGTAGGGGCTGGAGGAGGTTACAGAGATAGGGAGGGGTGTAGGGGCTGGGGGAGGTTACAGAGATAGGGAGGGTGTGTAGGGGCTGGAGGAGGTTACAGAGATAGGGAGGGGTGTAGGGGCTGGAGGAGGTTACAGAGATAGGGAGGGGTGTAGGGGCTGGAGGAGGTTACAGAGATAGGGAGGGGTGTAAGGGCTGGAGGAGGTTACAGAGATAGGGAGGGGTGTAGGGGCTGGAGGAGGTTATAGAGATAGGGAGGGGTGTAGGGGCTGGAGGAGGTTACAGAGATAGGGAGGGGGTGTAGGGGCTGGAGGGGGTTACAGAGATAGGGAGGGGTGTAGGGGCTGGGGGAGGTTACAGAGATAGGGAGGGTGTGTAGGGGCTGGAGGAGGTTACAGAGATAGGGAGGGTGTAGGGGCTGGAGGAGGTCACAGAGATAGGGAGGGGGTGTAGTGGCTGGAGGAGGTGACGGAAATAGGGAGTGGTGGAGGGGCTGGAGGAGGTTACAGTGATAGGGAGGGGTGTATGGGCTGGAGGAGGTTACAGAGATAGGGAGGGTGTGTGGGGGCTGGAGGAGGTCACAGAGATAGGGAGGGGGTGTAGTGGCTGGAGGAGGTGACGGAAATAGGGAGTGGTGTAGGGGCTGGAGGAGGTTACAGAGATGGGGAGGGGTGTAGGGGCTGGAGGGGATTACAGAGATAGGGAGGGGTGTAGGGGCTGGAGGAGGTTACAGATATAGGGAGGGGTGTAGGGGCTGGAGGAGGTTACAGATATAGGGAGCGGGGTAGAGGCTGGAGGAGGTTACAAAGATAGGGAGGGTGTAGGGGCTGGGGGGAGGTTACAGAGATAGGGAGGGGTGTAGGGACTGGAGGAGGTTACAGAGATAGGGAGGGGTGTAGGGGCTGGAGGAGGTTACAGAGATAGGGAGGGGTTAGAGGCTGGAGGAGGTTACAGAGATAGGGAGGGGTGTAGGGGCTGGAGGTGGTTACAGAGATAGGGAGGGGTGTAGGGGCTGGAGGAGATTACAGAGATAGGGAGGGGTGTCGGGGCTGGAGGAGGTTACAGAGATAGGGAGGGGTGTAGGGACTGGAGGAGGTTACAGAGATAGGGAGGCGTGTAGGGGCCGGAGGAGGTTACAGAGATAGGGAGGGGTGTAGGGGCTGGAGGAGGTTACAGAGATAGGGAGGGGTGGAGAGGCTGGTGGGGGTTACAGAGATAGGGAGGGGTGTAGGGGCTGGAGGAGGTTACAGAGAAAGGGAGGGGTGTAGGGGCTGGAGGGGGTTACAGAGATAGGGAGGGGTGTAGGGGCTGGAGGAGGTTACAGAGATAGGGAGGGGTGTAGAGGCTGGAGGAGGTTACAGAGATAGGGAGGGGTGTAGGGGCTGGAGGAAGTTACAGAGATAGGGAGGGGGTGTAGTGGCTGGAGGAGGTGACGGAAATAGGGAGTGGTGGAGGGGCTGGAGGAGGTTACAGTGATAGGGAGGGATGTAGGGACTGGAGGAGGTTACAGAGATAGGGGGGGGTGTTGGGGCTGTAGGAGGTTACAGAGATAGGGAGGGGTGTAGGGGCTGGGGGAGGTTACAGAGATAGGGAGGGGTGTAGGGGCTGGAGGAGGTTACAGAGATGGGGAGGGGTGTAGGGGCTGGAGGGGATTACAGAGATAGGGAGGGGTGTAGGGGCTGGAGGAGGTTACAGATATAGGGAGGGGTGTAGGGGCTGGAGGAGGTTACAGATATAGGGAGCGGGGTAGAGGCTGGAGGAGGTTACAAAGATAGGGAGGGGTGTAGGTGCTGGGGGGAGGTTACAGAGATAGGGAGGGGTGTAGGGACTGGAGGAGGTTACAGAGATAGGGAGGGGTGTAGGGGCTGGAGGAGGTTACAGAGATAGGGAGGGGTTAGAGGCTGGAGGAGGTTACAGAGATAGGGAGGGGTGTAGGGGCTGGAGGTGGTTACAGAGATAGGGAGGGGTGTAGGGGCTGGAGGAGATTACAGAGATAGGGAGGGGTGTCGGGGCTGGAGGAGGTTACAGAGATAGGGAGGGGTGTAGGGACTGGAGGAGGTTACAGAGATAGGGAGGCGTGTAGGGGCCGGAGGAGGTTACAGAGATAGGGAGGGGTGTAGGGGCTGGAGGAGGTTACAGAGATAGGGAGGGGTGGAGAGGCTGGTGGGGGTTACAGAGATAGGGAGGGGTGTAGGGGCTGGAGGAGGTTACAGAGATAGGGAGGGGTGTAGGGGCTGGAGGAGGTTACAGAGAAAGGGAGGGGTGTAGGGGCTGGAGGGGGTTACAGAGATAGGGAGGGGTGTAGGGGCTGGAGGAGGTTACAGAGATAGGGAGGGGTGTAGAGGCTGGAGGAGGTTACAGAGATAGGGAGGGGTGTAGGGGCTGGAGGAAGTTACAGAGATAGGGAGGGGTGTAGGGTCATTATGTATCAGCGAGTTGATTTTTCACAAGACAGGCTGGTAGTCAGGGAGGGTGGGGTTGGTGAATCAGCCATTCCTCAAAACTGCTGCAGATCCAACGTGTCACATTGCCACCCTCCTTAACTCTCCGTGACTGGGCAGAGCCTCACCCAGAGCTGGAAAGGCCCAGGCTTCAGCTCGGCCTAGGGCCCAGAGAGCCTTATCCAAATAGGTTAAAAATTGCCCCTTAGAGTCCTGGGATGCGTAGGTTAGAGGGATTGGCGGGTAGATGTGTGGGGGTGGGACCTGGGTGGGATTGTGGTCGGTGCAGACTCGATGGGCCGAATGGCCTCCTTCTGCACTGTAGGGTTTCTATGATAAAATAAAGCCCCACACAGGTATTAGCAAAGGTGCAGGCCTCAGGCCCAGTGCTTGCTTCAATGAATGACAGAGCTCTGATTCTCACCCAGCACAACCCACTCTCTCACAATGAGGCTCGTCAGGAGGGCTGAGGCAGTGATGCAGGAAATCTGTACACAGCAAGCTCCCATAAACCAACAACAGCGGGAGAGAGAGATTTTGGTGACCAGCCGACAGCGCGGCACTCCCTCAGCACTGACCCTCTGACAGCGCGGCACTCCCTCAGCACTGACCCTCTGACAGTGCGGCACTCCCTCAGCACTGACCCTCTGACAGCGCGGCACTCCCTCAGCACTGACCCTCTGACAGTGCGGCACTCCCTCAGCACTGACCCTCTGACAGTGCGGCACTCCCTCAGCACTGACCCTCTGACAGTGCGGCACTCCCTCAGCACTGACCCTCTGACAGTGCGGCACTCCCTCAGCAGTGACCCACCAACAACGCGGCACTCCCTCAGCACTGACCCACCAACAGCACAGCACTCCATCACGAACCAAGAGTCATAGAGGTTTACAGCATGGAAACAGGCCCTTCGGCCCAACTTGTCCCTGCTGCCCTTTTATTTTTAACCACTAAGCTAGTCCCAATTGCCCACATTTGGCCCATATCCCTCTATACCCATCTTACCCATGGAGCTATCTAAATGCTTCTTAAAAGACAATGTTATACCAGCCTCTACTACTGCCTCTGGCAGCTTGTTCCAGACACTCACCACCCTCTGTGTGAAAGAATTGCCCCTCTGGACCCTTTTGTATCTCTCCCCTCTCACCTTAAACCTATGCCCTCTAGTTTTAGACTCCCCTACCTTTGGGAAAAGATATTGACTATCTAGCTGATCTGTGCCCCTCATTATTTTATAGACCTCTATAAGGTCACCCCTCAGCCTCCTACGCTCCAGAGAAAAAAGTCCCAGTCTATCCAGCCTCTCCTTATAACCCAAACCATCAAGTCCCGGTAGCATCCTAGTAAATAGTTTCTGCACTCTTTCTAGTTTAATAATATCATTACCACATTGCTGTGGCTCTGGAGTCACATGTAGGCCAGACTGAGTAAGGACAGCAGATTTCCTTCCCTCAAGGACATCATTGAACCAGATGGGTTTTTCCAAATATTCAGTCATTTAAAGGCCAAATGTTAGCTGGATATTTCTGTCAGTCCCGCCCAATTTAAATTCCCTCGGAAACAGCTGGGAGTTGGATGACGTCTCTGGAGCTTTTCGGATTTACCAACCGAAGTACATTACCAAATCGTCAATCATGTTCCTCTATCCCGACAGTTCCAACAATTCCAGCAGTCCTTCATTGGAGGCACTGGAGAATTCTCCCTCTCTCTCGCTGATCGGGGACCCGGGTCAGGGGAGGTTGGTTTTGAATGATCCCGTGTCAGACTCTATCCAGAGAGCTGACTCGACAGATTCCGCACTGATTGGTACCATTCAGTGCCGGAGAATTTCAGCTCACTCAGCTGGGAACTTGCACAATGCTTATTCAAACTAACCTCGCTCTCCTGTCAGCCCCTTCCCCCATCGCCACCCCCCTCCTCCTCCCTGTAACTAAGGGACAATTTAGCATGGCCAATCCACCTAACCTACACATCTTTGGACACTAAGGGGCAATTTAGCATGGTCAAACCTACGCAACTTTGGACTGCTTCCCATTGCTCCATCTCCCCCTCCTGTGCCCCACGTCTTCACAATCCCGGCCCATCCCTCTCTGTCTCTCACCCCCTCTCTGTCTCTCTCTCTGACCAATATTTCTGTCACAGAGCTGTCGGGTGGAGGAACAAAATGTATACACCAACACCCATCAACAAACTCCCATCCACTTGTTGTTCTTGCTCAGATTAGTCCCACAGCTGACCCGCGACTTGCGGTTCCTCCCAGGCCCAAGAGGTGTCATAGAAACATAGAAGATGGGAGCAGGAGGAGGCTATTCGGCCCTTCGACCCTGCTCCCCCATTCATCACCATCATGGCTGATCACCCAACTCAATAGCCTAATCCTGCTTTCTCCCCGTAACCTTTGACCCCGTTCGCCCCAAGCGCTACATCCAAGTGCTGTCCCCTCATCTCCATCCTAAATGGTCTACCCCGAATCCTCAGACTGTGACCCCCTGGTTCTGGACTCCCCCCCACCATCGGGAACATCCTCCCTGCGTCTACCCGGTCTGGTCCTGTTAGAATTTTATAAGTCTCTGTGAGATCCCCCCCTCATTCGTCTGAACTCCAGTGAAAACAATCCTCGCAGAGTCAATCTCTCCTCATACATCAGTCCCACCATCCCCGGAATCAGCCTGGTAAACCTTCGCTGCACTCCCTCGAGAGCAAGAACATCCTTCCTCAGAAAAGGAGACCAAAACTGCACACAATACTCTCGATGTGGCCTCACCGAGGCCCTGTGTAATTGCGACAACACATCCCTGCTCCTGTACTCGAAACCTCTCGCAATGAAGGCCAACATACCATTTGCCTTCTTTACCGCCTGCTGCACCTGCATGCTTACCTTCAGCGACTGATTTCTTTTGGACGCTGAGGAGGATTCTGGGATACGGAGGCCATGCGGGCAAGTGGAGTTGAGCTAAGTGTGAGGCCAGGATCGTATGGACAGATGGAGCAGGATGGAGGGGCTGAATGGCCTACTTCTCAAGTTCTATTGACTCCAAAACCCCTCCCTCACAAACACACACTTGACAGCAACTCAAACACATACAACACCCACCATCTGCCTCCTCACTAAATGTGATGCTCTGACCTTTGACACCATAAAAAGCAGGGCTTGAAAGGGTGAAGCCATTCAGCCCCTTCACCAGCCTGTTACACAGGAACAGGAGGAGGCCCCATTCAGCCCCTTCTCCAGCCTGTTACACAGGAACAGGAGGAGGCCCCATTCAGCCTCTTCTCCAGCCTGTTACACAGGAACAGGAGGAGGCCCCATTCAGCCCCTTCTCCAGCCTGTTACACAGGAACAGGAGGAGGCCCCATTCAGCCCCTTCTCCAGCCTGTTACACAGGAACAGGAGGAGGCCCCATTCAGCCCCTTCTCCAGCCTGTTACACAGGAACAGGAGGCCATTCAGCCTCTTCTCCAGCCTGTTACACAGGAACAGGAGGAGGCCCCATTCAGCCTCTTCTCCAGCCTGTTACACAGGAACAGGAGGAGGCCATTCAGCCCCTTCTCCAGCCTGTTACACAGGAACAGGAGGAGGCCCCATTCAGCCTCTTCTCCAGCCTGTTACACAGGAACAGGAGGAGGCCATTCAGCCCCTTCCCCAGCCTGTTACACGGGAACAGGAGGAGGCCCCATTCAGCCCCTTCTCCAGCCTGTTACACAGGAACAGGAGGAGGCCCCATTCAGCCCCTTCTCTGGCCTGTTACACAGGAACAGGAGGAGGCCCCATTCAGCCCCTTCTCCAGCCTGTTGCACAGGAACAGGAGGAGGCCTCATTCAGCCCCTTCTCCAGCCTGTTACACAGGAACAGGAGGAGGCCCCATTCAGCCCCTTCTCCAGCCTGTTACACAGGAACAGGAGGAGGCCCCATTCAGCCCCTTCTCCAGCCTGTTACACAGGAACAGGAGGAGGCCCCATTCAGCCCCTTCTCCAGCTTGTTACACCGGAACAGGAGGAGGCCCCATTCAGCCCCTTCTCCAGCCTGTTGCACAGGAACAGGAGGAGGCCTCATTCAGCCCCTTCTCCAGCCTGTTACACAGGAACAGGAGGAGGCCCCATTCAGCCCCTTCTCCAGCCTGTTACACAGGAACAGGAGGAGGCCCCATTCAGCCCCTTCTCCAGCCTGTTACACAGGAACAGGAGGAGGCCCCATTCAGCTCCTTCTCCAGCCTGTTACACAGGAACAGGAGGAGGCCCCATTCAGCCCCTTCTCCAGCCTGTTACACAGGAACAGGAGGAGGCCATTCAGCCCCTTCTCCAGCCTGTTACACAGGAACAGGAGGAGGCCCCATTCAGCCCCTTCTCCAGCCTGTTACACAGGAACAGGAGGAGGCCCCATTCAGCCCCTTCTCCAGCTTGTTACACAGGAACAGGAGGAGGCCCCATTCAGCCCCTTCTCCAGCCTGTTACACAGGAACAGGAGGAGGCCATTCAGCCCCTTCTCCAGCCTGTTACACAGGAACAGGAGGAGGCCATTCAGCCCTTTCTCCAGCCTGTTACACAATGTGCAACTTCCCACAAGCTACAATGTGATAAATTACGAGATGATCAGTCAGTACTGATGTTGGTTGAAAGGGAAACAGTTGCCCACAAGACAGCGAGAACTGCTCTCCTGCTACTGTAGTAATCGTGGCCGCAGGATTTATTAGAGCCAGTTGTGACCCCTCGGCCCCCCCGCCCGGTCCTCTGGAACTCCAGCTTCTATCTCCAGAGGCTAAGGAAATTTGTCATGTCAGCTACGACTCTCACCAACTTTTACAGATGCTCCATAGAAAGCATTCTTTCTGGTTGTATCACAGCTTGGTCTGGGCTCCTGCTCTGCCCAAGACCGCAAGGAACTACAAAGGGTCGTGAATGTAGCCCAGTCCCATTACGCAAACCAGCCTCCCATCCATTGACTCTGTCTACACTTCCCGCTGCCTCGGGGAAAAGCAGCCGGCATAATCAAGGACCCCACACACCCCGGACATTCTCTCTTCCACCTTCTTCCATTGGGAAACGGATACAAAAGTCTGAGGTCACGGACCGACCGACTCAAGAACAGCTTCTTCCCTGCTGCTGTCAGACTTTTGAATGGACCTACCTTATATTAAGTTGATCTTTCTCTACACCCTAGCTGTGACTGTAACACTACATTCTGCACCCTCTCCTTTCCTTCTCCCCTATGTACTCTATGAACGGTATGCTTTGTCTGTATAGCGCGCAAGAAACAATACTTTTCACTCTATCCCAACACGTGACAATAATAAATCAAATCAGTCCCCAGCCTGGGTCTGAGGGCCCCAAGCTCGGGGTCCTCAGGGGGGAGGGGCCGTAACAGACATCGGGTGTTAATTTCTACACTGGGCCATGGGGTGGTCAACGCTGCGCAAGTCACGGATCCCCGCTGCAACCTTCTCCAGCTTCCTGGCAGAGATAGAGGGGGTCGTAGGGGCTGGAGGAGGTTACAGAGATAGGGAGGGGCGTAGGGGCTGGAGGAGGTTACAGAGATAGGGAGGGGTGTGGGGGCTGCAGGAGGTTACACAGAGATAGGGAGGGGCGTAGGGGCTGGAGGAGGTTACACAGAGATAGGGAGGGGCGTAGGGGCTGGAGGAGGTTACAGAGATAGGGAGGGGCGTAGGGGCTGGAGGAGGTTACAGAGATAGGGAGGGGCGTAGGGGCTGGAGGAGGTTACAGAGATAGGGAGGGGCGTAGGGGCTGGAGGAGGTTACACAGAGATAGGGAGGGGCGTAGGGGCTGGAGGAGGTTACAGAGATAGGGAGGGGCGTAGGGGCTGGAGGAGGTTACAGAGATAGGGAGGGGTGTAGGGGCTGGAGGAGGTTACAGAGATAGGGAGGGGTGTAGGGACTGGAGGAGGTTACAGAGATAGGGAGGGTTGTAGGGGCTGGGGGAGGATACAGAGATAGGGAGGGTTGTAGGGGCTGGAGGAGGTTACAGAGATAGGGAGGCATGTAGGGGCTGGAGGAGGTTACAGAGATAGGGAGGGGTGTAGGGGCTGGAGGAGGTTACTGAGATAGGGAGTGTAGGGGCTGGAGGAGGTTACAGAGATAGGGAGGGGCGTAGGGGCTGGAGGAGGTTACAGAGATAGGGAGGGGTGTGGGGGCTGCAGGAGGTTACACAGAGATAGGGAGGGGCGTAGGGGCTGGAGGAGGTTACAGAGATAGGGAGGGGCGTAGGGGCTGGAGGAGGTTACACAGAGATAGGGAGGGGCGTAGGGGCTGGAGGAGGTTACAGAGATAGGGAGGGGCGTAGGGGCTGGAGGAGGTTACAGAGATAGGGAGGGGCGTAGGGGCTGGAGGAGGTTACAGAGATAGGGAGGGGCGTAGGGGCTGGAGGAGGTTACACAGAGATAGGGAGGGGCGTAGGGGCTGGAGGAGGTTACAGAGATAGGGAGGGGCGTAGGGGCTGGAGGAGGTTACAGAGATAGGGAGGGGTGTAGGGGCTGGAGGAGGTTACAGAGATAGGGAGGGGTGTAGGGACTGGAGGAGGTTACAGAGATAGGGAGGGTTGTAGGGGCTGGGGGAGGATACAGAGATAGGGAGGGTTGTAGGGGCTGGAGGAGGTTACAGAGATAGGGAGGCATGTAGGGGCTGGAGGAGGTTACAGAGATAGGGAGGGGTGTAGGGGCTGGAGGAGGTTACAGAGATAGGGAGGGGTGTAGGGGCTGGAGGAGGTTACAGAGATAGGGAGGGGTGTAGGGGCTGGAGGAGGTGACAGAGATAGGGAGGGGTGTAGGGGCTGGAGGAAGTTACAGAGATAGGGAGGGGTGTAGGGGCTGGAGGAGGTTACAGAGATAGGGAGGGATGTAGGGGCTGGAGGAGGTTACAGAGATAGGGAGGGGTGTAGGGGCTGGAGGAGGTTACAGAGATAGGGAGGGTTGTAGGGGCTGGAGGAGGTTACAGAGATAGGGAGGGATGTAGGGGCTGGAGGACGTTACAGAGATAAGGAGGGGTGTAGGGGCTGGAGGAGGTTACAGAGATAGGGAGGGGTGTAGGGGCTGGAGGAGGGTACAGAGATAGGGAGGGGGTCGTAGGGGCTGGAGGAGGTTACAGAGATAGGGAGGGAATGTAGGGGCTGGAGGAGGTTACAGAGATAAGGAGGGGTGTAGGGGCTGGAGGAGGTTACAGAGATAGGGAGGGATGTAGGGACTGGAGGAGGTTACAGAGATAAGGAGGGGTGTAGGGGCTGGAGGAGGTTACAGAGATAGGGAGGGGTGTAGGGGCTGGAGGAGGGTACAGAGATAGGGAGGGGGTCGTAGGGGCTGGAGGAGGTTACAGAGATAGGGAGGGAATGTAGGGGCTGGAGGAGGTTACAGAGATAGGGAGGGGTGTAGGGGCTGGAGGAGGTGATAGAGATAGGGAGGGGTGTTGGGGCTAGAGGAGGTTACAGAGATATGGAGGGGTGTAGGGGCTGGAGGAGGTTGCAGAGATAGGGAGGGGTGTGGGCTGGAGGAGGCTGCAGAGATAAGGAGGGGTGTAGGGGCTGGAGGAGGTTACAGAGATAGGGAGGAGTGTAGGGGCTGGAGGAGGTTACAGAGATATGGAGGGGTGTAGGGGCTGGAGGAGGTTACAGAGATATGGAGGGGTGTAGGGGCTGGAGGAGGTTACAGAGATAGGGAGGGGTGTAGGGGCTGGAGGAGGTTACAGAGATAGGGAGGGGTGTAGGGGGCAGGAGGAGGTTACAGAGATAGGGAGGGATGCAGGGGCTGGAGGAGGTTACAGAGATAGGGAGAGATGTAGGGGCTGGAGGGGGTTACAGAGATGAACAGGTGCTGGTAGTGTGGGGAGCTGGGAGTGCAGGAACATTGCAGAGTGATGTGGAACCACACCTTGCTGCGGGACTGGGTGCCCAGAGCAAAGAGAGAGAGAGATAGGGCAGATTGCAAGAACGACTGATAGGATCTTTGCAACACAATCCCGGAGCATTGCCGATTGCAAGAGGAATGTCGGCAGGTACTGCTCAGCACATTCAGGGATATGAGTCACCTCACTCAGCTCAGCATCTGGGGTGGGGCCAGACACACACACACACACACAGACACACACACACACACAGACACACACACAGACACACAGACACACACACACACACAGACACACAGACACACAGACACACACACACACAGACACAGACACAGACACAGACACAGACACAGACACACACACACACAGACACACACACACACAGACACACACACACACACACACACAGACACACACACACACACACACACACACACACACACACAGACACACACACACACACAGACACACACACACACACAGACACACACACACAGACACACACACACAGACACACACACACAGACACACACACACAGACACACACACACAGACACACACACACAGACACACACACAGACACACACACACACACAGACACACACACACACACAGACACAGAGTTCGCTACATCGCAGAGGGTCTGAAGTCACCCATCAGACTGGTCAGATAAAGACGGCAGATCTTTCCTTCCCGAAAGGAGCCTCACCCACAACCCCCCCCCCCCCCACCCCCACCCACAGCCTCCCCCCACCGAACCGTGGCTCACTCGGCGTCTTGGGGTTATCACTGCTGCCTCATGCGCCAGGGACCCGGGTTCAATTCCCAGCTCGGGTCACTGTGCAGACTCCGCACAGACGTTCTTCCCGTGTCTGCGTGGGTTTCCTCCGGGTTCTTCCCACAGTCCGAAAGACGTGCTGGTTAGGGTGCATTGGCCGTGCTAAATTCTCCCTCAGTGTGACCCGAACAGGTTTGAGAGTGTGGCGACATGGGGATTTTCACAGTAACTTCATTGCAGTGTTAATGTAAGCCTTACTTGTGACACTGATAAATGAAACGTTTTTAGTCCAGGGGCAAATGCAATAAGCCAGCACCTCCCTGACCAACTGCGGTGCTTCGGGAAGGGAAAAGGCAGCTCACCACCACCTTCTCAACAGGAAACTAGGGATGGGCAATCAATGTTGGCCTAGTTCGTGATCACGCACCCCCCCCCCCCCCCCCGCCACAAGTTTGACCAACAGAAATTGTCACAACAAAGTTAGGTTCAGAAGATGGGATCAACGTCCTGGGGGTTACCACTGCCCAGAAACTGAACTGGACCCAGCCGTATAAACACAGTGGCTCCCAGAGCAGGTCAGAGGCTGGGAATCCTGCGGATAGTAACTCACCTCCTGACTCCCCCCAAAGCCTGTCCACCATCTACAAGGACACAGTCAGGAGTGTGATGGAACACTCTCCACTCGCCTGGATGGGTGCGGCTCCCAACAACACTCGAGAAGCTCAACACCATCCAGGACAAAGCAGCCCCGCTCGATCGACACGCTAACCACAAACACTCACTCCCTCCACCACCGACGCACAGTGACAGCCGTGTGTACCGTCTACAAGATGCACCGCAGCGACTCACCAAAGCTCCTTAGGCAGCACCTTCCAAACCCACCACCTCTACCATCTAGAAGGACAAGGGCAGCAGATACCTGGGAACACCCCCACCTGGAGGCTCCCCTCCGAGTCACTCACCATCCCGACTTGGAAACATATCGGCTGTTCCATCACTGTCGCTGGGTCCAAATCCTGGAACTCCCTCCCTAACAGCACTGTGGGTGTACCTACACCACACGGGACTGACTGATGTCCAATAACAATCCTGGAACTCCCTCCCTAACAGCACTGTGGGTGTACCTACACCACACGGGGACTGACTGATGTCCAATAACAAACCCGGAACTCACCCCCCCAACCCACTAACAGCACTGTGGGTGTACCTACACCACACGGGGACTGACTGATGTCCAATAACAATCCTGGAACTCCCTCCCTAACAGCACTGTGGGTGCACCTACACCTCAGGGACTGCAGTGGGTTCAAGATGGCGACTCACCCACCACCTTCTCAAGGGGCAATTAGAGATGGGCAATAAATGCTGGGTGTAGCCAGAGACACCCACATCCCATAGAAAGGAGATGGAGGGAAGATCGGAGAAGACGGGTACACAGCACGGTGGCAGGTTGAGATTGGACAAGTTACTCCCATTGGCAGAGAGTACAAAGGGCAGGGGGGGGGATGAGGGGGGGGCAACAACTGATTGGCCACTCGAGAGAAACAAGTCAGCAGGGCGACGGGACTGAATGGATTGCGGGGAGAGGGATGGAGAATGGAGTTGACAGGCCGAATAGCCTTTTTCTGTCTTGCAAAAGACTCCATGGACATTGCCACACACAAACAGGCCACTCGACCCATCTGCTCTGTGCTGGTGTTTCCACTCTACACAAGTGGTCTCCTCCCTCTCCATCCCCACACCCCTTCTCCCATTCCATTCCCACACTGCTTTGTCCAGTTTTCCTGGACAGAGAGAGTAACCAGGAAAGCTGATGGGATGGGGCCTAGCTGGACTCTCTGTGCACAGTTTTGGACACCACACCTGAGGAAGGAGATACTGTCCATGCGGGGAACACAGTGTACCGTCCCATAATGATGCCTGGAACTGCGAGGGTTAAATTACGAGGAGATATTACATTAAGTAGGGTTGATTTCCCTGGGATTTAGACTAAGAGGCGATTCGATCGATGTTTTTGAGATAAGGGGAACAAGATAGGGATTGACAGAGAGAAACTATTCCCGCTGGTTGGGGGGCAGTCTGGAGCCTGGACACTGGTGGGGGAGGAGGGGGGTGGAGAGGTGATGAGGTGAGTCTGAGTCTGAAAATCGGAGGCAGTCCTTCCCGGAGGGAAATTGGGAAAGACGTCTCCACACAAAGGGAGGGAGCAGTTTGGAAACTCTCTCCCACAGACAGCAATGGAAGCTGGATCGACTGTTAATGTTCCACCTCAGAGTGAGGGGGTTTTCTTATCCAAAGGTATCCAGGGACACGGGGAGAAGGCGGGTAAACGGAGTTAGAACACAGATCAGAACATGAATGGTGGAATAGCATTGAGGGGCTGAATGGGGCTTCCTCCTGTTCCTGTGTAACAGGCTGGAGAATGGGCTGAATGGGGCCTCCACCTGTTCCTGTGTAACAGGCTGGAGAAGGGGCTGAATGGGGCCTCCTCCTGTTCCTGTGTAACAGGCTGGAGAATGGGCTGAATGGGGCCTCCACCTGTTCCTGTGTAACAGGCTGGAGAAGGGGCTGAATGGCCTCCTCCTGTTCCTGTGTAACAGGCTGGAGAAGGGGCTGAATGGCCTCCTCCTGTTCCTGTGTAACAGGCTGGAGAAGGGGCTGAATGGGGCCTCCTCCTGTTCCTGTGTAACAGGCTGGAGAAGGGGCTGAATGGCCTCCTCCGTTCCCTGTGTAACAGGCTGGAGAAGGGCTGAATGGCTCCTCCTGTTCCTGTGTAACAGGCTGGAGAAGGGGCTGAATGGGGCCTCCTCCTGTTCCTGTGTAACAGGCTGGAGAAGGGGCTGAATGGGGCCTCCTCCTGTTCCTGTGTAACAGGCTGGAGAAGGGGCTGAATGGCCTCCTCCTGTTCCTGTGTAACAGGCTGGAGAAGGGGCTGAATGGGGCCTCCTCCTGTTCCTGTGTAACAGGCTGGAGAAGGGGCTGAATGGCCTCCTCCTGTTCCAACAGGCTGGAGAAGGGGCTGAATGGCCTCCTCCTGTTCCTGTGTAACAGGTTGGAGAAGGGGCTGAATGGCCTCCTCCTGTTCCTGTGTAACAGGCTGGAGAAGGGGCTGAATGGCCTCCTCCTGTTCCTGTGTAACAGGCTGGAGAAGGGGCTGAATGGCCTCCTCCTGTTCCTGTGTAACAGGCTGGAGAAGGGGCTGAATGGCCTCCTCCTGTTCCTGTGTAACAGGCTGGAAAAGGGGCTGAATGGCTCTCCAATGTTCCTGTGTAACAGGCTGGAGAAGGGGCTGAATGGGGCCTCCTCCTGTTCCTGTGTAACAGGCTGGGGAAGGGGCTGAATGGGGCCTCCTCCTGTTCCTGTGTAACAGACTGGAGAAGGGGCTGAATGGGGCCTCCTCCTGTTCCTGTGTAACAGGCTGGAGAAGGGGCTGAATGGGGCCTCCTCCTGTTCCTGTGCAACAGGCTGGAGAAGGGGCTGAATGGCCTCCTCCTGTTCCTGTGCAACAGGCTGGAGAAGGGGCTGAATGGGGCCTCCTGTTCCTGTGTAACAGGCTGGAGAAGGGGCAGAATGGGGCCTCCTCCTGTTCCTGTGCAACAGGCTGGAGAAGGGGCTGAATGGCCTCCTCCTGTTCCTGTGCAACAGGCTGGAGAAGGGGCTGAATGGGGCCTCCTCCTGTTCCTGTGTAACAGGCTGGAGAAGGGGCTGAATGGGGGCCTCTTCCTCGTCCTGTGATCCCTTGACAAGAGTGCAGAACCACACCCACAGGCAGAAGCGACGGGAGTGGAAAAGAGGCGAAACTGAGCTCAGGAAGGCGGAGGTGATGGAACTGTCGGATGAGGAAGCTATTTACTGCTTCATTGCTGGCTGTGTGTTAATTAGTCAGCGTCTTCCCAGAGACAGGATACCAGCCCGTCAAAACGCAAAAAGAAAAAGATAAAACCCCAGACTACTTCCTCATAGTGCTACCCAATCGCATCAGATATGTTACCACAAACCACATGGGCAGGGCGAGGTCTAACCACACACTCGATCCCACTCTCCTGAACATCCACCAACAGTTTCACTTCACAGCACAAACATTTCCCCATCTCCTGACCAAACACAGCAACAACCGGGAAAAGACAGGCAGTCAGAGGATCAGTGCTGAGGGAGTGCCGCACTGTCAGAGGGTCAGTGCTGAGGGAGTGCCACACTGTCAGAGGGTCAGTACTGAGGGAGTGCCGCACTGTCAGAGGGTCAGTGCTGAGGGAGTGCCGCACTGTCAGAGGGTCAGTACAGAGGGAGTGCCGCACTGTCAGAGGGTCAGTACAGAGGGAGTGCCGCACTGTCAGAGGGCAAGTACTGAGGGAGTGCCGCACTGTCAGAGGGCAAGTACTGAGGGAGTGCCGCACTGTCAGAGGGTCAGTGCTGAGGGAGTGCCGCACTGTCAGGTGGTCGGTGCTGAGGGAGTGCCGCACTGTCAGGGGGGTCAGTGCCGAGGGAGCGCCGCACTGTCAGAGGGTCAGTGCTGAGGGAGTGCCGCACAGTCAGAGGGTCAGTGCTGAGGGAGTGCCGCACGGTCAGAGGGTCAGTGCTGAGAGAGTGCCGCACGGTCAGAGGGTCTGTGCCGAGAGAGTGCCGCACGGTCAGAGGGTCAGTGCCGAGGAAGTGCCGCACTGTCAGAGGGTCAGTGCTGAGGGAGTGCCGCACTGTCAGAGGGTCAGCGCCAAGGGAGTGCTGCACTGTCAGAGGGTCAGTGCTGAGGGAGTGCCGCACTGTCAGTGGGTCAGTGCTGAGGGAGTGCCGCACTGTCAGAGGGTCAGTGCTGAGGGAGTGCCGCACTGTCAGAGGGTCAGTGTTGAGGGAGCACCGCACTGTCAGAGGGTCAGTGCTGAGGGAATGCCGCACTGTCAGAGGGTCAGTGCTGAGGGAGTGCTGCACTGTCAGAGGGTCAGCGCCGAGGGAGCGCCGCACTGTCAGAGGGTCAGTGCTGAGGGAGCGCCGCACTGTCAGAGGGTCAGTTTTGTCTCAAGTGTCACCGTTCGGAATTAGACATTAACGCCATGACTCCCCGTCCCCAAGGATGGCCACAAACAATCCCATTGCCTCTGCAGGAAGAACGGCAAGGGAGAATTCTCCTGTGTCGAATGCTCTGTCTCTGCCCACATCCTGACAGTGGATTGGCCACAGCCTGTGGGGTCTTGCTGTGCCTCCCAGTTCACAGCGCTGACTACGCTTCCAAATAAGAAACAAATAAGGTGACAGGGCGTGAACGTGGCGAGCGAGGAATAAAGTCCGATTGGTGAGCTGGGAAATGGATGTTAGATTGCAAAGAATGGAATTCAGACAATCTTATCTCCTGGAGTGAACCATGGGGAAGGGGGGGGGGGGGGGGGGGGTGAGTGTCACTGCTCCTGAACCGAGTGATGGACAACTGACTCATCCCTCAGTGTTCATGAATCAACTGTGGCACCATCGCAATGCTCAAATCTCTCCACATCCTCACCCCCTCCTCCAGCCCCCACACCCCTCCCTATCTCTGTACCTCCTCCAGCCCCTACACCCCACCCTATCTGTAACTTCCTCCAGCCTCTACACCCCTCCCTATCTCTGTAACCTCCTCCAGCCCCTACACCCCACCCTATCTGTAACTTCCTCCAGCCTCTACACCCCTCCCTATCTCTGTAACCACCTCCAGCCCCGACACCCTCCCGATTTCTAACCTCCTCCAGCCCCTACACCCCTCCCTATCTCTATAACCTCCTCCAGCCCCTACACCCCTCCCTATCTCTGTAACCTCCTCCAGCCCCTACACCCCTCCCTATCTCTGCAACCTCCTCCAGCCCCTACACATCTCTGTAACCCCCCTCCAGCCCTACACCCCTCCCTATCTGTAACTTTCTCCAGCCTCTACACCACTCCCTATCTCTGTAACCACCTCCAGCCCCTACACCCCTCCCTATCTCCGTAACCTCCTCCAGCCCCTACACCCCTCCCTATCTCTGTAACCTCCTCCAGCCCCTACACCCCTCCCTATCTCTGTAACCTCCTCCAGCCCCTACACCCCTCCCTATCTCTGTAACCTCCTCCAGCCCCTACACCCCTCCCTATCTATGTAACCTCCTCCAGCCCCTACACCCCTCCCTATCTCTGTAACCTCCTCCAGCCCCTACACCCCTCCCTATCTCTGTAACCTCCTCCAGCCCCTACACCCCTCCCTATCTCTGTAACCACCTCCAGCCCCGACACCCCTCCCTATCTCCATAACCTCCTCCAGCCCCTACACCCCTCCCTATCTCTGTAACCTCCTCCAGCCCCTACACCCCTCCCCATCTCTGTAACCTCCTCCAGCCCCTACACCCCTCCCTATCTCTGTTACCTCCTCCAGCCCCGACACCCCTTCCTATCTCTGTAACCTCCTCCAGCCCCTACACCCCTCCCTATCTCTGTAATCCTACAACACTCAGATCTCTGCGTTCCTCCAATTCCAGCCTCTTGAACATCCCCCGATTTTAGTCGCTTCGCCATTGTTGGCCGTAGCTTCTGCTGCCAGGGGGCGGGGGTGGTAGTTGGGTGGGGGGGGGGGGGGGGG
The DNA here is from genome assembly GCF_964213995.1 of Mustelus asterias. Lineage (NCBI taxonomy): Eukaryota > Metazoa > Chordata > Chondrichthyes > Carcharhiniformes > Triakidae > Mustelus > Mustelus asterias. The sequence continues at coordinate 19,751 of NW_027592361.1, forward strand.
GGAGGGGTGGTGGGGGGTTGGTGGTAGGGGGGGGGGGGTGGGGGTGCCTGAGCTCTGGCATGCCCTGCCTAAACCTTGCCTCGAAGCCATTCCTTCCACACTCTGTGCCTCTCTGGGTTAAATCCCATTTAACAACTTTTCCTGTGAAGTGTTTGATGGGTTTCCTTCCCTGAAAGCCCAGCTGTTGCCGGGCTAGTGGGTGGCGGCAGCCTGAGGCCGAGTTTGCAGCCTGGGACTTTCCTGATTTGTGCCCCTCCGGGTGTGAGAGAGAGACTCAGCGGGCCGTCATTGTTTGGAACATCTTCCTCATAACAATCCTTTGGAGAGAGTGCAGAGAAGGTTCACCCGGGATGTTGCTGGGTCTCGAGGGTGTCGGCTGTGAGGAGAGGTTGGATAAACTGGGATTGTTTTCACTGGAGAGACGGAGGCTGAGGGGAGACGGAGGCTGAGGGGAGACCTGGTCTACAAAATGATGAGAGGCACAGACAGGGTGGAGAGTCAGAGGCGTTCCCCCAGGGTGGGAGTGTCAGTTACACGGGGGGCACAGGTTCAAGGTGAGAGGGGGGAAGTTTAAGGGAGATGTGCGGGGGAAGTTTTTCACACAGAGAGTGGTGGGTGCCTGGAACGCGCTGCCAGAGGAGGTGGTGGAAGCAGGAACATTAACAACATTTAAGAGGCATCTGGATGGGTCCATGAATAGGGAGGGAATGGAGGGATACGGACCGAGTAGGGGCGCAAGGTTTTTTTTAGGTTTAGTTTGGGCATCATGATCGGCACAGCCTTGGAGGGCCGAAGGGCCTGTTCCTGCGCTGTACTGTTCTTTGTTCTTTTGTAGCTGGGAGCTAGTTTGCGACGGGCAGTATTCTGGGACGACTAAATTGGCCCAGAATTGCCATTCTCACTCCCAGGGCCTAGCTGTGCTGGCTGTGTTGTTTTGATTCTCACTCTCTCTGTACATTCCCACACTAAGAAGTCTCACAACACCAGGTTAAAGTCCAACAGGTTTATTTGGTAGCAAATACCATAAGCTTTCGGAGCAATGCTCCTTTGTCAGATGGAGTGGTCTCTGTTCTCAAACAGGGCACAGAGACAGACACTCGGAGGGCACGCACGGCAAAGCGAGGCTGGTCGCCTCGTGCCAACTCACGCCCAAAGGGCCAGGCCACAGGGGGTGGGGGCTGGGGATCTCTCAGCCTGCCTACCTCCTCTTCCTGTACACCTCAATGTTATTGTGTGTGCGTGTGTGCGTGATGCCCTTGGGAGCATGTAATCATTAAGCTTGTATCTGACGAAACGCTTGACTGAGTGAATTCTTGTCTGCTGTGAATGGGCGGAGGAGCTGACTACAACCAGTGAGAGGCCGCAAGATCCCGGGACAGAGACAGAGGCTAAGATTAACCCCCCCCCAATTCGGCCTTGGGGTTGGTGAAGAGGGAGTTGTGGGTTTTCATTCCCCTTCCTGTGAAGGGGTCTTTTCTCCCTCTACTTTCTCAGTAGGCTAAGGAAATTTGGCATGTCAGCTACGACTCTCACCAACTTTTACAGATGCCCCATAGAAAGCATCCTTTCTGGTTGTATCACAGCTTGGTCTGGGGCTCCTGCTCTGCCCAAGACCGCAAGGAACTACAAAAGGTCGTGAATGTAGCCCAGTCCCATCTCGCAAACCAGCCTCCCATCCATTGACTCTGTCTACACTTCCCGCTGCCTCGGGAAAAGCAGCCGGCATATTCAAGGACCCCACGCACCCCGGACATTCTCTCTTCCACCTTCTTCCGTCGGGAAAAAGATACAAAAGTCTGAGGTCACGTACCGACCGACTCAAGAACAGCTTCTTCCCTGCTGCCGTCAGACTTTTGAATGGACTTACCTTGCATTAAGCTGATCTTGCTCTACACCCGAGCTATGACTGACCCTCTGACAGTGCGGCACTCCCTCAGCACTGACCCTCTGACAGTGCGGCACTCCCTCAGCACTGACCCTCTGACAGTGCGGCACTCCCTCAGCACTGACCCTCTGACAGTGCGGCACTCCCTCAGCACTGACCCTCTGACAGTGCGGCACTCCCTCAGTATAGAGAGGGCTATCCACTTAGCCACAGACGCGAGCCATATATAAACGTTGATGGAGACAGCGGTGTAGGATAAAGGGGCAGGTGTTCCTGTGTTGTTTTATGTCCTGAGCACGACATTGCTGTAAACAAGCTTTCCAGCTTAAGATGGGATATCCTTTACTAACGCTATTATCAAATTGGAGCCTGGATTCAGTCCAGCATTGAAAATAATCCTTCCGTCTATAATAATAGGCTTTCAGATCAGAGGTCCATCACACCCGGGCTCTCACACACACTGAAATCACTATTACAGGAGTGTTCCTTCACACCCGGGCTCACACACACACTGAAATCACTATTAAAGGAGTGTTCCTTCACACCCGGGCTCACACACACTGAAATCACTATTAAAGGAGTGTTCCTTCACACCCGGGCTCACACACACTGAAATCACTATTAAAGGAGTGTTCCTTCACACCCGGGCTCACACACACACTGAAATCACTATTAAAGGAGTGTTCCTTCACACCCGGGCTCACACACACACTGAAATCACTATTAAAGGAGTGTTCCTTCACACCCGGGCTCACACACACTGAAATCACTATTAAAGGAGTGTTCCTTCACACCCGGGCTCACACACACACTGAAATCACTATTAAAGGAGTGTTCCTTCACACCCGGACTCACACACACACTGAAATCACTATTAAAGGAGTGTTCCTTCACACCCGGACTCACACACACACTGAAATCACTATTAAAGGAGTGTTCCTTCACACCCAGGCTCACACACACTGAAATCACTATTAAAGGAGTGTTCCTTCACACCCGGACTCACACACACACTGAAATCACTATCAAAGGAGTGTTCCTTCACACCCGGGCTCACACACACTGAAATCACTATTAAAGGAGTGTTCCTTCACACCCGGACTCACACACACTGAAATCACTATTAAAGGAGTGTTCCTTCACACCCGGGCTCTCACACACACTGAAATCACTATTAAAGGAGTGTTCCTTCACACCCGGACTCACACACACTGAAATCACTATTAAAGGAGTGTTCCTTCACACCCGGGCTCACACACACACTGAAATCACTATTAAAGGAATGTTCCTTCACACCCAGGCTCTCACACACTGAAATCACTATTAAAGGAGTGTTCCTTCACACCCAGGCTCTCACACACTGAAATCACTATTAAAGGAGTGTTCCTTCACACCCGGGCTCACACACACTGAAATCACTATTAAAGGAATGTTCCTTCACACCCAGGCTCTCACACACTGAAATCACTATTAAAGGAGTGTTCCTTCACACCCGGGCTCACACACACTGAAATCACTATTAAAGGAGTGTTCCTTCACACCCGGGCTCACACACACTGAAATCACTATTAAAGGAGTGTTCCTTCACACCCGGGCTCACACACACACTGAAATCACTATTAAAGGAGTGTTCCTTCACACCCAGGCTCTCACACACTGAAATCACTATTAAAGGAGTGTTCCTTCACACCCGGGCTCTCACACACACTGAAATCACTATTAAAGGAGTGATCCTTCACACCCGGGCTCACACACACACTGAAATCACTATTAAAGGAGTGTTCCTTCACACCCAGGCTCTCACACACTGAAATCACTATTAAAGGAGTGTTCCTTCACACCCGGGCTCACACACACTGAAATCACTATTAAAGGAGTGATCCTTCACACCCGGGCTCACACACACACTGAAATCACTATTAAAGGAGTGTTCCTTCACACCCGGGCTCACACACACACTGAAATCACTATTAAAGGAGTGTTCCTTCACACCCAGGCTCACACACACACTGAAATCACTATTAAAGGAGTGTTCCTTCACACCCGGGCTCACACACACACTGAAATCACTATTAAAGGAGTGTTCCTTCACACCCGGGCTCACACACACACTGAAATCACTATTAAAGGAGTGTTCCTTCACACCCGGGCTCACACACACACTGAAATCACTATTAAAGGAGTGTTCCTTCACACCCGGGCTCACACACACACTGAAATCACTATTAAAGGAGTGTTCCTTCACACCCGGGCTCACACACACACTGAAATCACTATTAAAGGAGTGTTCCTTCACACCCGGGCTCACACACACACTGAAATCACTATTAAAGGAGTGTTCCTTCACACCCGGGCTCACACACACTGAAATCACTATTAAAGGAGTGTTCCTTCACACCCAGGCTCACACACACACTGAAATCACTATTAAAGGAGTGTTCCTTCACACCCAGGCTCTCACACACTGAAATCACTATTAAAGGAATGTTCCTTCACACCCGGGCTCTCACACACACTGAAATCACTATTAAAGGAGTGTTCCTTCACACCCGGGCTCACACACACACTGAAATCACTATTAAAGGAGTGTTCCTTCACACCCGGGCTCACACACACACTGAAATCACTATTAAAGGAGTGTTCCTTCACACCCGGGCTCACACACACTGAAATCACTATTAAACGAGTGTTCCATCACACCCAGGCTCTCACACACTGAAATCACTATTAAAGGAGTGTTCCTTCACACCCGGGCTCACACACACTGAAATCACTATTAAAGGAGTGTTCCTTCACACCCGGGCTCACACACACACTGAAATCACTATTAAAGGAGTGTTCCTTCACACCCGGGCTCACACACACACTGAAATCACTATTAAAGGAGTGTTCCTTCACACCCAGGCTCACACACACACTGAAATCACTATTAAAGGAGTGTTCCTTCACACCCGGGCTCACACACACACTGAAATCACTATTAAAGGAGTGTTCCTTCACACCCGGACTCACACACACACTGAAATCACTATTAAAGGAGTGTTCCTTCACACCCGGGCTCACACACACTGAAATCACTATTAAAGGAGTGTTCCTTCACACCCGGGCTCACACACACACTGAAATCACTATTAAAGGAGTGTTCCTTCACACCCGGGCTCACACACACTGAAATCACTATTAAAGGAGTGTTCCTTCACACCCGGGCTCACACACACACTGAAATCACTATTAAAGGAGTGTTCCTTCACACCCGGGCTCACACACACACTGAAATCACTATTAAAGGAGTGTTCCTTCACACCCGGACTCACACACACACTGAAATCACTATTAAAGGAGTGTTCCTTCACACCCGGGCTCACACACACTGAAATCACTATTAAAGGAGTGTTCCTTCACACCCGGGCTCACACACACACTGAAATCACTATTAAAGGAGTGTTCCTTCACACCCGGGCTCACACACACTGAAATCACTATTAAAGGAGGCTGTGACGGTATGAACTAAAGGAAGGCCTGTCCTCTCCCCCAGTTTAGCTGCTTCCTTTCACAACCCTTTTCGAACTTTGTTGTTCAGTCAGAGAGCTGCCACTCCTGTATCATAGCCGTTCTATCATCTGACAAACATTGAGCCCTCCGAGAGAGAGACAGAGAGAGGAAAGGCTTTTTTTTTTTAAAGCCTGCTTTCGAGTCAATGCTCGAGCTTCAATCAGATTTCGACGTGACTCCGGGAAGGTGACGATCTGTCTGAACATTCCAAACATTCCTCCTCATCCAGAAGGAAATACTGTTTCTCAGACATATTGTTCTTGTCCAGAGCACACAGGACACAGAATCAGTGAACACACACACCCCACCGACACACACAGATCCCCCCCCCTCCACCGACTCACACACAGACACCCCACCGACTCTCACACACACACCCCACCGACACACACAGATCCCCCCCCCTCCCCACCCCACCACTGACTCTCACACACACACCCCCCCGACACACACAGATCCCCCCCCCGACTCTCACACACACACACCCCACCGACACACAGATCCCCCCCCCTCCCCACCCCACCACCGACACTCTCTCACACACCCCCCCAACACGCACAGATCCCCCCCCTTCCCCACCCCACCACCGACACTCACACACACACCCCCCCGACTCACACACAGAACCCCCCCTCCCCCGACTCTCACACAGATCCCCCCCCCTCCCCACCCCACCACCGACACTCACACACCCAGCCCCCCCCCGACACACAGATCCCCCCCTCCCCACCCCACCACCGACACTCTCTCACACACCCCCCCAACACGCACAGATCCCCCCCCTTCCCCACCCCACCACCGACACTCACACACCCAGCCCCCCCCCGACACACAGATCCCCCCCTCCCCACCCCACCACCGACTCTCACACACACACCCCCCCGACTCACACACAGACACCCCCCCTCCCCCCCCACCACCGACTCTCACACACACACCCCCCCGACACACACAGATCCCCCCCCCCACCACCGACTCTCACACACACACCCCCCCAACACACACAGATCCCCCCCACTCCCCACCCCACCACCGACTCTCACACAGACCCCCCCCACCACCGACTCTCACACACACACCCCCCCGACACACAGATCCCCCCCCTCCCCACCCCACCACCGACTCTCACACAGACCCCCCCCCCACCACCGACTCTCTCACACACACCCCCCCGACTCACACACAGACACCCCGCCCCCCAGACAGATCCCCCCTCCCCCCCCACCACCGACTCTCACACATAGACCCCCCCCCGACTCACACAGATCCCCCCCTCCCCCGACTCTCACACATAGACCCCCCCCCCCGACTCACACACAGATCCCCCCCCAACTCACACAGAGAACCCCCCTCCCCCCCCCCCCCCCCCACCACCGACTCTCACACATAGACCCCCCCCCCCCCCCAGACTCACACACAGACACCCCCCCGGACACACTCCATTTTGAAATTCATTCACGAGGTGCAGCGGTCCCTGACCGGCCAGGCGTTTATTGCCCCTCCCCAGTTACCCCTCGAGCTGTATCTCTCACTCGGTCATTTCAGCGGGTCAGTTAAGAGCCATCCCCACGTGGGCCAGACCGGGTCAGCACGGCAGAATTCCCTGCCTGAGGTACAGACACATTAAGACTTGATTAGCTGTAAAGACTCACATTCCAACCATTATTTTGTAAATTGAGTTTGTGTCTTTGTGCCCTGTTTGTGAACAGAATTCCCACTCACCTGACGAAGGGGCAGCGCTCCGAAAGCTTGTGTGGCTTTTGCTACCAAATAAACCTGTTGGACTTTAACCTGGTGTTTGTGAGACTTCTTACTGTGCCCAGCCCAGTCCAACACCGGCATCTCCACATCAGAACCAGGGTCTCCCCGAGGAGAAAACACCCTCTCCATCTCCACCCTGTCAGCACCCCTGTTCCAACCCAGTCGCCTCTTAACTCTTCTAAACCCCAGCAGGTACAAGCCTCGCTCAACTAACCCCGCCTCGACAGACAACCCGTCTATCCCTCCTATTCGTCTGGTGAAACTTCAACACATCGCCCCAATGGTAACCGTCCCTTAGGAGGTTGAGGGGAGATCTGATAGAAACTTACAAGATAATGAACGGCTTAGATAGGATGGACGTAGGGAAGTTGTTTCCATTAGCAGGGGAGACTAGGACGCGGGGGCACAGCCTTAGAATAAAAGGGAGTCACTTTAGAACAGAGATGAGGAGAAATTTCTTCAGCCAGAGGGTGGTAGGTCTGTGGAATTCATTGCCACAGAGGGCTGTGGAGGCCGAGACGTTGAGCGTCTTCAAGACAGAAATTGATAAATTCTTGATTTCTCGAGGAATTAAGGGCTATGGGGAGAGAGCGGGTAAATGGAGTTGAAATCAACCATGATTGAATGGTGGAGTGGACTCGATGGGCCGAATGGCCTTACTTCCGCTCCTATGTCTTATGGTCCCTCCTTCCATGGAGGCTCAGCGGGTCAGCACTGCTGCCTCACAGCACCAGGGACCCGGGTTCAATTCCCGGCTCGGGTCACTGTCTGTGTGAAGTCTGCACATTCTCCCCGTGTCTGCGTGGGTTTCCTCCGGGTGCTCCGGTTTCCTCCCACAGTCTGAAAGGTGGGTAGGTTACGTGGATTGGCCAGGCTAAATTGCTCCTTAGTGTCCAAAGATGTGTGGGGTTATGTGGGTGGGGAGGGGCTTTGGGCCTGGGGAGGATACTCTGTCGAGTCGTTGCAGGCTTGATGGGCCGAATGGCCTCTCTCTGCACCGTGGGGATTCTAAGTTCTCACATCACTGAATGGACAGAGCAGACTCGAAGGGCCAAATGACCTACTTCTGCTGCTACACCTTAATCCAAAGATGTGCAGGTTCAGCAACCCCCCCTGCAACACTACCCCTACCCCCCCTCCACCCCCCCCCAGCAACACTACGCCTACCCCCCCCCACCCCCCACCCCCAGCAACACTACCCCTACCCCCCTTCCAGCAACACTACCCCTACCCCCCTCCAGCAACACTACCCCTACCCCCCTCCACCCCCCCAACAACACTACCCCCCTACCCCCCTCCACCCCCCCCCCCCAGCAACACTACCCCTACCCCCCTCCAGCAACACTACCCCTACCCCCCTCCACCCCCCCCCCCAGCAACACTACCCCTACCCCCCTCCAGCAACACTACCCCTACCCCCCTCCAGCAACACTACCCCTACCCCCCTCCACCCCCCCCCCCCCAGCAACACTACCCCTAACCCCCTCCACCCCCCCCCCCCCCAGCAACACTATCCCTACCCCCCTCCACCCCCACCCCCCCTCGTGGGTCACAGTTCAAGGTACCAGCGTGCAAAGCCCTGAAACCAACTTGACCCTTCACCTCAGGACAGGTCTTTGATTGGGCAATTGGGGCTGTCCACATCCTCGGAGAGGACGGGACATTCCCCAGAAATTCCTTCAGCTGCGCCCAAGCCAAGGCTGCGAAAGAGGGAGCCGGCAGGGTCGCGGAGCTCAGGTACAGTCGCCCCATCGTGCCCCCGGCAGGCTCTCCGAAACGGGCGTGATCGCACAGGCCTGTTACCACAGGCCTCAGCCTGCCCCTCGAGTTGTCCCAAGACAGAAGCCGGAATGAACTTACAGGGGAACAGAGCCGTTCCCACGTCCTTTCGCAATCTTGGGACGTCCCACAAAGGGCACCAAGCCCAAGGGCCACGCTGCCTGGAAAAGCCAGCAGCCAATTACACAGCACCGTTGGAAAGGCCAGGGGACAACCTGGCTTTGGTCGCGGGAGACCCCACTGTAGACAAGTTACAGCACAGGAGGAGGCCATTCAGTCCACCTTGCCCATGCCAGCCCAGGAAACCCAGGTGACCTTTCTAATCCCACCTTCCTGCACCCGGTCCACCAGCCCTGTGGCTTACAGCACTTAAGGTGCAGACCCAGCCTCTGCCTCCATCACCAACTCGGACAGAGAATTCCAGACACCCACCACCCTCTGCGTAAAGAAGTTCTTCCTCATGTCCCCCTCCACACTTATCTTGAATCTGTCCCCTGGTTCTAGAATTCTCCACCAAGGGAAACAATTTTACCCTGTCCACTCTTTCTCCTCAACGTTGCCCACCTCTATTAAGTTACCCCTCAGCCTTCTTTGTTCCAAAGAAAATAACCCCAATCTCTCCTCGTAGCTACAGTTTTCCAGTCCTGCCAACATTCTTGTGAATACCCTCTGCAGAGCAATTACGTCCTTCCTGTAACGTGGTGACCAGAACCGCACACAATAATCCAGTTGTGGCCTCACCAGTGTTTTATACAACTCCAACATTTTACACAATTTACTGCAATTGTTCAGGTGAGGCCACACCTGGAGTATTGTGGGCAGTTTTGGTCTCCTTATCCGAGGAAGGATGTCCTTGCTATAGAGGGAGCGCAGTGAAGGTTTACCAGGCTGATTCCTGGGATGGCAGGTCTGTTATGAGGACAGACCATTAGGATTATATTCACTGGAGTTTAGAAGAGCGAGAGGGGATCTCATGGAAAGCTATAAAATTCTAACAGGGTAGATTCTTTTTTATACTTTGTCTGTATAGTCCGCAAGAAATAATACTTTTCACTGTATCCCAAAACTACAAAAGGTCATCAATGTAGCCCAGTCCCATCAGGCAAACCAGCCTCCCATCCATTGACTCTGTCTACACTTCCCGCTGCCTCGGGAAAAGCAGCCAGCATAATCAAGGACCCCACACACACCCGGACATTCTCTCTTCCACCTCGGGCGGGACGGTGGCCCAGTGGTTGGCACTGCTGCTTCACAGCTCCAGGGACCTGGGTTCGATTCCCGGCTCGGGTCACTGTCTGTGTGGAGTTTGCACATTCTCCTCGTGTCTGCGTGGGTTTCCTCCGGGTGCTCCGGTTTCCTCCCACAGTCCAAAGATGTGCGGGTTAAGTTGATTGGCCATGCTAAAATTGCCCCTTAGTGTCCTGAGATGCGTAGGTTAGAGGGATTAGCAGGTAAATATGTAGGAATATGGGAGTAGGGCCTGGGTGGGACTGTGGTCGGTGCAGACTCGATGGGCCAAATGGCTTCTTTCTGCACTGTAGGGTTTCTATGATTCTACCGTTGGGAAAAAGATACAAAAGTCTGAGGTCACGCACCAACCGACTCAAGAACAGCTTCTTCCCTGCTGCCATCAGACTTTTGAATGGACCTACCTTGAATTAAGTTGATTATTCTCTACACCCTAGCTATGTCTGTAACACTACATTCTGCACTCTCTCCTTTCCTTCTCTATGAACAGTATGCTTTGTCTGTATAGCGCGCAAGAAACAATACTTTTCACTCTATCCTAATATATGTGACAACAATAAATCAAATCGAATCACCCACTTAGCACTTCTAGCTGAGGGTTGCGAATGCCACAAGCCTCATATTTTACACAGATTGCCTCCTTGTTGCTGCTGTGTTTAGGGTCAGCTATGGACTAGTGAAGTCAGAAATTCGGAGGTTCAAAATCCCTATTCCTGGAGACACGGGGTTGGGGGGAGGGAAGAGAGAACAATGCCAGGCTTCAATGTCAAAAAAACAAGCCATTGCACGCAAAACATCCTGAGAGACCCAGCAAACAATCACGGAGGACAACTTGGACAGTGCACCAACACAAGCAGGGGGATTCCAAACACATACATATCCCTGCCATCAAACAGAGTGGTTCCAGGCGACTTCAACAACAGAACATTATGAACCTCCGGTTTCTAACACGACTCGCCGCTGGTCTGAGCTGGTTTACCCCATTCCTCACTCCCCCCCCCCGCCGACCGTCCACCCGAGCTACGGCCATTTTGACTGAGATGAGGAGGAAAGTCTTCGCTCGGATGGTTGAGGGTCTTCGGAATTCTCCCCTATCCCCAGGATAGCTGTGGGCGCTCAGTTGCTGAGACACAGAGATTTCTTTTGGTCACTGAGGGGGATTAAGGGACGCGGGGAATGGCTGGGAAAAGCGGAGTTGGGGGTGGATGATCAGGGAACAATGGTATTGAATGGTGGAGCAGAATCGAGGGGTCGAATGGTTTCCTCGTTAAAAGCGCCATCCTAGACAGGTTAAATCGAAGCAACCTTTGACAGGGAGGTACTTGCAGAGCGCAATGGAGACTAAGCAAGGAAATTCCAGAGCTTAGGGACTCCCCCCCCTCCACCTCCCCGGCAACTGAAGGCACGGCCGCCAATGGCAGAGCGATTAAAATCAGGGGAAGCTCAAGGAGGACGGAATTGGAAGAGCGCAGAGAGCTCGAAGGATTGCAAGGGGTTACAGAGATAGGGAGGGTATAGGGGCTGGAGGAGGTTACAGAGATAGGGAGGGGTGTAGGGGCTAAAAAGTAGGGATTCAGGGGCTGAATGGGGCCACTTCCTGTTCCTGTGTAACAGGCTGGAGAAGGGGCTGAATGGGGCCTCCTCCTGTTCCTGTGTAACAGGCTGGAGAAGGGGCTGAATGGGGCCTCCTCCTGTTCCTGTGTAACAGGCTGGAGAAGGGGCTGAATGGGGCCTCCTCCTGTTCCTGTGTAACAGGCTGGAGAAGGGGCTGAATGGGGCCTCCTCCTGTTCCTGTGTAACAGGCTGGAGAAGGGGCTGAATGGGGCCTCCTCCTGTTCCTGTGTAACAGGCTGGAGAAGGGGCTGAATGGGGCCTCCCCCTGTTCCTGTGTAACAAGCTGGAGAAGGGGCTGAATGGGGCCTCCTGTTCCTGTGTAACAGGCTGGAGAAGGGGCTGAATGGGGCCTCCTCCTGTTCCTGTGTAACAGGCTGGAGAAGGGGCTGAATGGGGCCTCCTCCTGTTCCTGTGTAACAGGCTGGAGAAGGGGCTGAATGAGGCCTCCTCCTGTTCCTGTGTAACAGGCTGGAGAAGGGGCTGAATGGGGCCTCCTCCTGTTCCCCATTTCCACATCAGCGACAGAAGCTTTGGAGGAAGTTTACACTCGTTACCGAACATTAGCAGTGAATATTTTAAACACACAAGTTCATTATTACAGAGCAGTTTGAAGATGAGATGTTGGAAGTTGCAGGGTTTGACAGAGGGAGGCAGACAGAGATGGGCTGGTAACAACATGTCCTGCGCCCCAACAACCCACAAGCTATTGAGCACAATTTTTTCACGAAGAATAACATCAACAGCACCGACGCTGCTGCGAGGAATTTGCCCACACGCAGCTTCAGCCGCAAAACATCAAATAGCCTTTCAAAAGCAGCAAATCTGAGGCCTAGATTCCTTCGGAGAGCAGCCTGTCCCGCACAGGGACACAAGTGGATCGTACAAAACAGAAACATCAACCAGCACACCAACAACGCAAGCTCAACTTGCTGCACACTTACACCAACAGAAAGATTTATTTCACAAAGAGTTTAGCAGAGTCGGTCGGACGAGATTGTGGTTTGGAAAGTGAAGGAGTGATTTCCTCCTCCGGCCTGTGCCAGGCTTTTTGTAACCGAGTCAAATATTGTTCCTGATGCCTCAGTCCCACGGCCCTTCATTGCACACTGCCCTCGTTGAAGCACAGCCACACACACCCACTCTCTCACACACACAGTGACCCCCTCTCTCTCGCACACGCGCACGCACACACTGACCCCCCTCTCTCGCACACGCGCACGCACACACTGACCCCCCTCTCTCGCACACGCACACACTGACCCCCCCTCTCTCGCACACGCGCACGCACACACTGACCCCCCCTCTCTCGCACACGCGCACGCACACACTGACCCCCCCTCTCGCACACGCGCACGCACACACTGACCCCCCTCTCTCGCACACGCGCACGCACACACTGACCCCCCCTCTCTCGCACACGCGCACGCACACACTGACCCCCCCTCTCTCGCACACGCGCACGCACACACTGACCCCCCCTCTCTCGCACACGCGCACGCACACACTGACCCCCCCTCTCTCGCACACGCGCACGCACACACTGACCCCCCCTCTCTCGCACAAGCGCACGCACACACTGACCCCCCCTCTCACGCACACACGCACGCACACACAGTAACCCCCTCTCTCCCTCACACACAGTAACCCCCTCTCTCTCACACACACACAGTAACCCCCTCTCTCTCACACACACACAGTAACCCCCTCTCTCTCCCACACACAGTGGCCCCCTCTCTCTCACACACAGTAACCCCCTCTCTCACACACAGTAACCCCCTCTCTCACACACAGTAACCCCCTCTCTCACACACAGTAACCCCCTCTCTCACACACAGTAACCCCCTCTCTCACACACAGTAACCCCCTCTCTCACACACAGTAACCCCCTCTCTCACACACAGTAACCCCCTCTCTCACACACAGTAACCCCCTCTCTCACACACAGTAACCCCCTCTCTCACACACAGTAACCCCCTCTCTCACACACAGTAACCCCCTCTCTCACACACACAGTAACCCCCTCTCACACACACACAGTAACCCCCTCTCACACACACACAGTAACCCCTCTCTCACACACACAGTAACCCCCTCTCTCACACACAGTAACCCCCTCTCTCACACACACACAGTAACCCCCTCTCTCACACACACACAGTAACCCCCTCTCTCTCACACACAGTAACCCCCTCTCTCTCCCACACACAGTGGCCCCTCTCTCTCCCACACACAGTAACCCCCTCTCTCTCCCACACACAGTAACCCCCTCTCTCTCACACACACACAGTAACCCCCTCTCTCTCCCACACACAGTGGCCCCTCTCTCTCCCACACACAGTAACCCCCTCTCTCTCCCACACACAGTAACCCCCTCTCACACACACACAGTAACCCCCTCTCTCTCACACACACACAGTAACCCCCTCTCACACACACACAGTAACCCCCTCTCTCACACACACACAGTAACCCCCTCTCTCTCACACACAGTAACCCCCTCTCTCTCCCACACACAGTGGCCCCTCTCTCTCCCACACACAGTAACCCCCTCTCTCTCCCACACACAGTAACCCCCTCTCTCTCACACACACACAGTAACCCCCTCTCTCTCCCACACACAGTGGCCCCTCTCTCTCCCACACACAGTAACCCCCTCTCTCCCACACACAGTAACCCCCTCTCACACACACACAGTAACCCCCTCTCACACACACACAGTAACCCCCTCTCACACACACAGTAACCCCCTCTCACACACACACAGTAACCCCCTCTCACACACACACAGTAACCCCCTCTCACACACACACAGTAACCCCCTCTCACACACACACAGTAACCCCCTCTCACACACACACAGTAACCCCCTCTCACACACACACAGTAACCCCCTCTCACACACACACAGTAACCCCCTCTCACACACACACAGTAACCCCCTCTCACACACACACAGTAACCCCCTCTCACACACACACAGTAACCCCCTCTCACACACACACAGTAACCCCCTCTCACACACACACAGTAACCCCCTCTCACACACACACAGTAACCCCCTCTCACACACACACAGTAACCCCCTCTCACACACACACAGTAACCCCCTCTCACACACACACAGTAACCCCCTCTCACACACACACAGTAACCCCCTCTCACACACACACAGTAACCCCCTCTCACACACACACAGTAACCCCCTCTCACACACACACAGTAACCCCCTCTCACACACACACAGTAACCCCCTCTCACACACACACAGTAACCCCCTCTCACACACACACAGTAACCCCCTCTCACACACACACAGTAACCCCCTCTCACACACACACAGTAACCCCCTCTCACACACACACAGTAACCCCCTCTCACACACACACAGTAACCCCCTCTCACACACACACAGTAACCCCCTCTCACACACACACAGTAACCCCCTCTCACACACACACAGTAACCCCCTCTCACACACACACAGTAACCCCCTCTCACACACACACAGTAACCCCCTCTCACACACACAGTAACCCCCTCTCACACACACACAGTAACCCCCTCTCACACACACACAGTAACCCCCTCTCACACACACACAGTAACCCCCTCTCACACACACACAGTAACCCCCTCTCACACACACACAGTAACCCCCTCTCACACACACACAGTAACCCCCTCTCACACACACACAGTAACCCCCTCTCACACACACACAGTAACCCCCTCTCACACACACACAGTAACCCCCTCTCACACACACACAGTAACCCCCTCTCACACACACACAGTAACCCCCTCTCACACACACACAGTAACCCCCTCTCACACACACACAGTAACCCCCTCTCACACACACACAGTAACCCCCTCTCTCACACACACAGTAACCCCCTCTCTCACACACACAGTAACCCCCTCTCTCACACACACAGTAACCCCCTCTCTCACACACACAGTAACCCCCTCTCTCACACACACAGTAACCCCCTCTCTCACACACACAGTAACCCCCTCTCTCACACACACAGTAACCCCCTCTCTCACACACACAGTAACCCCCTCTCTCACACACACAGTAACCCCCTCTCTCACACACACAGTAACCCCCTCTCTCACACACACAGTAACCCCCTCTCTCACACACACAGTAACCCCCTCTCTCACACACACAGTAACCCCCTCTCTCACACACACAGTAACCCCCTCTCTCACACACACAGTAACCCCCTCTCTCACACACACAGTAACCCCCTCTCTCACACACACAGTAACCCCCTCTCTCACACACACAGTAACCCCCTCTCTCACACACACAGTAACCCCCTCTCTCACACACACAGTAACCCCCTCTCTCACACACACAGTAACCCCCTCACACACACAGTAACCCCCTCTCTCACACACACAGTAACCCCCTCTCTCACACACACAGTAACCCCCTCTCTCACACACACAGTAACCCCCTCTCTCACACACACAGTAACCCCCTCTCTCACACACACAGTAACCCCCTCTCTCACACACACAGTAACCCCCTCTCTCACACACACAGTAACCCCCTCTCTCACACACACAGTAACCCCCTCTCTCACACACACAGTAACCCCCTCTCTCACACACACAGTAACCCCCTCTCTCACACACACAGTAACCCCCTCTCTCACACACACAGTAACCCCCTCTCTCACACACACAGTAACCCCCTCTCTCACACACACAGTAACCCCCTCTCTCACACACACAGTAACCCCCTCTCTCACACACACAGTAACCCCCTCTCTCACACACACAGTAACCCCCTCTCTCACACACACAGTAACCCCCTCTCTCACACACACAGTAACCCCCTCTCTCACACACACAGTAACCCCCTCTCTCACACACACAGTAACCCCCTCTCTCACACACACAGTAACCCCCTCTCTCACACACACAGTAACCCCCTCTCTCACACACACAGTAACCCCCTCTCTCACACACACAGTAACCCCCTCTCTCACACACACAGTAACCCCCTCTCTCACACACACAGTAACCCCCTCTCTCACACACACAGTAACCCCCTCTCTCACACACACAGTAACCCCCTCTCTCACACACACAGTAACCCCCTCTCTCACACACACAGTAACCCCCTCTCTCACACACACAGTAACCCCCTCTCTCACACACACAGTAACCCCCTCTCTCACACACACAGTAACCCCCTCTCTCACACACACAGTAACCCCCTCTCTCACACACACAGTAACCCCCTCTCTCCTCACACACACAGTAACCCCCTCTCTCCCTCACTCACACACAGTAACCCCCTCTCTCACCACCACACAGTAACCCCCTCTCTCTCACACACACAGTAACCCCCTCTCTCACACACACCAGTAACCCCCTCTCTCTCACACACACAGTAACCCCCTCTCTCACACACACACAGTAACCCCCTCTCTTCACACACACACAGTAACCCCCTCTCTCTCTCACACACACACAGTAACCCCCTCTCTCTCACACACACACACAGTAACCCCTCTCTCACACACACACACAGTAACCCCCTCTCTCTCACACACACACACAGTAACCCCCTCTCTCTCACACACACACAGTAACCCCCTCTCTCTCACACACACAGTAACCCCCTCTCTCTCACACACACAGTAACCCCCTCTCTCTCACACACACAGTAACCCCCTCTCTCTCACACACACAGTAACCCCCTCTCTCTCACACACACAGTAACCCCCTCTCTCACACACACACAAGTAACCCCCTCTCTCACACACACAGTAACCCCCTCTCTCACACACACACAGTAACCCCCTCTCTCACACACACACAGTAACCCCCTCTCTCACACACACAGTAACCCCCTCTCTCACACAGTAACCCCCTCTCTCACACAGTAACCCCCTCTCTCACACAGTAACCCCCTCTCTCACACACACAGTAACCCCCTCTCTCACACACACACAGTAACCCCCTCTCTCACACACACACAGTAACCCCCTCTCACACACACACAGTAACCCCCTCTCACACACACACAGTAACCCACTCTCACACACACACAGTAACCCCCTCTCACACACACACAGTAACCCCTTCTCTCACACACACAGTAACCCCCTCACACACACACACAGTAACCCCCTCTCTCCCTCACTCACACACACAGTAACCCTCTCTCTCCCTCACTCACACACACAGTAACCCCCTCTCTCCCTCACTCACACACACAGTAACCCCCTCTCTCCCTCACTCACACACACAGTAACCCCCTCTCTCCCTCACTCACACACACAGTAACCCCCTCTCTCCCTCACTCACACACACAGTAACCCCCTCTCTCCCTCACTCACACACAGTAACCCCCTCTCTCTCTCTCACACACACAGTAACCCCCTCTCTCTCTCTCACACACACAGTAACCCCCTCTCTCTCTCTCTCACACACAGTAACCTTTACTTTCCGAACGCCCTTTGTTAATACACACCCAGTTTCATTCCCTCTCTCTTCCTCCACCCCCTCTCTCTCTCTCCAGGACCCAGCCCTGCAGCCATCCAAGCGGGGCTGGAGAGTGAGAGAGAATACCACAATGGAATAAACGCGAATCTGCTTCGACTGCGGAAAGAAGGGTTCAATTGAGCGAGTGTCTTACCTGCTGCTGTTCCCCAGTCTGTGCTGTCTGTATCCCTGTCTCCTTCTCCTCCTCTCAATCCAATCCAACAGCCCCGGGGGTCAAAAAATCCAACTCTGCGCTAACAAATACACAACTCGACCAATTCGCAAAGAAAGCTTGGAGCTTTTCCCCCTCCTTTTGTTTGGGGAGGGCAAGGGGGGAAGAGTGGGAAGGGTACAAATTCCACCCTGTCCTTCTCCAGCTCCTGAAGTTTCACCAACCTTGGGAACAGGGAGAGAGGCGCTTTCTGTTTCTCGCTCTCTCTCCTGGGATCTTCCTGCTCTGTCTCCTGGAATGGGGCTGGGAGACGTCATCCAGAAGGGAGGAACCAATGGATCTGGGAGTTGTTTTGGTCACCAATAGGCACAGGCTTTGGGAGGATCTGGAGAATGCAGGAAGTGGGTGAGAAAGAGAGAGAATCAAGTTCTGTGTACACACTCACACACACACAGTCATTCATTAAGTATCGGCCCTCCCCCTCCATCCAGTTTCATGTTACACTCATTCCTTTTCTGCTTTCCTACACCCCTCTCACTATCTCTATAACCTCCTCCAGCCCCCTACACCTCTCCCTATCTCTGTAACCTCCTCCAGTCCCTGCACCCCTCCCTATCTCTGTAACCTCCTCCAGCCCCCTACACCTCTCCCTATCTCTGTAACCTCCTACAGCCCCTACACCCCTCCCTATCTCTGTAACCTCCTCCAGTCCCTGCACCCCTCCCTATCTCTGTAACCTCCTCCAGCCCCTACACACCTCCCTATCTCTGTAACCTCCTCCACTCCCTGCACCCCTCTCTATCTCTGTAACCTCCTCCAGCCCCTACACTCCTCCCTAACTCTGTAACCTCCTCCAGCCCCTACACCCCTCCCTATCTCTGTAACCTCTCCCAGCCCCTACACCCCTCCCTATCTCTGTAACCTCCTCCAGCCCCTACACCCCTCCCTATCTCTGTAACCTCCTCCAGCCCCTACACCCCTCCCTATCTCTGTAACCTCTCCCAGCCCCTACACCCCTCCCTATCTCTGTAACCTCTCCCAGCCCCTACACCCCTCCCTATCTCTGTAACCTCCTCCAGCCCCTACACCCCTCCCTATCTCTGTAACCTCCTCCAGCCCCTACACCCCTCCCTATCTCTGTAACCTCCTCCAGTCCCTGCACCCCTCCCTATCTCTGTAACCTCCTCCAGCCCCTACACCCATCCCTTTCTCTGTAACCTCCTCCAGTCCCTGCACCCCTCTCTATCTCTGTAACCTCCTCCAGCCCCTACACTCCTCCCTATCTCTGTAACCTCCTCCAGCCCCTACACCCCTCCCTATCTCTGTAACCTCCTCCAGCCCCTACACCCCTCCCTATCTCTGTAACCTCCTCCAGCCCCTACACCCCTCCCTATCTCTGTAACCTCCTCCAGCCCCTACACCCCTCCCTATCTCTGTAACCTCCTCCAGTCCCTGCACCCCTCCCTATCTCTGTAACCTCCTCCAGCCCCTACACCCATCCCTATCTCTGTAACCTCCTCCAGTCCCTGCACCCCTCTCTATCTCTGTAACCTCCTCCAGCCCCTACACTCCTCCCTATCTCTGTAACCTCCTCCAGCCCCTACACCCCTCCCTATCTCTGTAACCTCCTCCAGCCCCTACACCCCTCCCTATCTCTGTAACCTCCTCCAGCCCCTACACCCCTCCCTATCTCTGTAACCTCCTCCAGCCCCTACACCCCTCCCTATCTCTTGTAACCTCCTCCAGCCCCTACACCCCTCCCCATCTCTGCAACATCATCCCTCCCTTTGCATCCTCCCTCTGTCTCCAAACTCCTCTGGCCCCAGTTGTTACAGCGATAAGGAGTGATATAAGGGCTGGAGGAGGCTACAGAGATAGGGAGGGTTGTAGGGGCTGGAGGAGGTTACAGAGATAGGGAAGGGTGTGGGGGCTGGAATAGGTTACAGAGACTGGGAGGGGTGTAGGGACTGAAGGAGGTAATAGAGATGGGGAGGGGTGTAGGGGCTTGGGAAGGTGACAGAGATAGGGAGGGGTGTGGGGACTGGAGGAGGTTACAGAGATAGGGAGGGGTGTGGGGACTGGAGGAGGTTACAGAGATAGGGAGGGGTGTAGGGGCTGGAGGAGGTTACAGAGATAGGGAAGGGTGTAGGGACTGGAGGCGGTTACAGAGATAGGGGGAGGTGTAGAGACTGGAGGAGGTTACAGAGATAGGGAGGGGTGTCGGGGCTGGAGGAGGTTACAGAGATAGGGAGGGGTGTAGGGTCTGGAGGAGGTTACAGAGATAGGAAGGGGCTGGAGGAGGTTACAGAGATAGGGAGGGGTGTAGGGGCTGGAGGAGGTTACAGAGATAGGGAGGGGTGTAGGGGCTGGAGGAGGTTACAGAGATAGGGAGGGGTGTGGGGGCTGGAGGGGGTTACAGGGATAGGGAGAGCTGTAGGGAGCTGGATGCAGCGCAAATGCCAAATTGCAGTGAGGAAGTAGGTAAATAATTGAAAGCTTTGCTTGGCATATCTGTGCAGGGGAAGTGCTGGGGAAGTGAGGCCAGTGAGGTATAAGAAAGCTGTGTCTCCAGAGAGCGGTGAGAATGTGGAACTCACTCCTGTGGGCTGTCTGCGAGGTGAAGAGTCAACGTCTTTAAGGGGAAGCTGGATAAACATCTGAAGGCAAACGGAATCGGAGGATGTGTCCACAGGGGGGAAAGGAAATAGATGGGCCCAATAGCCTCCTGCTGAGCAGTGCCAATCCCCGATTGTGTGTTCACTGTCTGCAGAGAAGGGAAGGATTTTACAGGCTGGAGGAGGTTACAGAGATAGGGAGGAGTGTCGGGGCTGGAGGAGGTTACAGAGATAGGGAGAGGTGTAGGGGCTGGAGGAGGTTACAGAAATAGGGAGGGGTGTCGGGGCTGGAGGAGATTACAGAAATAGGGAGGGGTGTAGGGGCTGGAGGAGGTTACAGAGATAGGGAGAGGTGTAGGGGCTGGAGGAGGTTACAGAAATAGGGAGGGGTGTCGGGGCTGGAGGAGGTTACAGAGATAGGGAGGGGGTGTCGGGGCTGGAGGAGATTACAGAGATAGGGAGGGGTGTAGGGGCTGGAGGAGGTTACAGAGATAGGGAGGGGTGTGGGGGCTGGAGGAGGTTACAGAGATAAGGAGGGGTGTCGGGGCTGGAGGAGGTTACAGAGATAGGGTTGTAGGAGCTGGAGGAGGTTATCGAGACAGAGAGGGGTGTAGGGCCAGGAGGAGGTTACAGAGATAGGGAGGGGTGTAGGGCCAGGAGGAGGTTACAGAGATAGGGAGGGGTGTAGGGGCTGGAGGAGGTTCAGAGATAGGGAGGGGTGTCGGGGCTGGAGGAGGTTACAGAGATAGGGAGGGGTGTAGGGGCTGGAGGAGTTTCAGAAATAGGGAGGGGTGTCGGGGCTGGAGGAGGTTACAGAGATAGGGAGGGGTGTAGGGCCAGGAGGAGGTTACAGAGATAGGGAGGGGTGTAGGGGCTGGAGGAGGTTCAGAGATAGGGAGAGGTGTAGGGGCTGGAGGAGGTTACAGAGATAGGGAGGGGTGTAGGGCCAGGAGGAGGTTACAGAGATAGGGAGGGGTGTAGGGCCAGGAGGAGGTTACAGAGATAGGGAGGGGTGTAGGGGCTGGAGGAGGTTCAGAGATAGGGAGAGGTGTAGGGGCTGGAGGAGGTTACAGAGATAGGGAGGGGTGTAGGGCCAGGAGGAGGTTACAGAGATAGGGAGGGGTGTAGGGCCAGGAGGAGGTTACAGAGATAGGGAGGGGTGTAGGGGCTGGAGGAGGTTACAGAGATAGGGAGGGGTGTAGGGGCTGGAGGAGGTTCAGAGATAGGGAGGGGTGTCGGGGCTGGAGGAGGTTACAGAGATAGGGAGGGGTGTAGGGGCTGGAGGAGGTTACAGAGATAGGGAGGGGTGTCGGGGCTGGAGGAGGTTACAGAGATATGGAGGAGTGTAGGGGCGGGAGGAGGTTACAGAGATAGGGAGGGGTGTCGGGGCTGGAGGAGGTTACAGAGATAGGGAGGGGTGTCGGGGCTGGAGGAGGTTACAGAGATAGGGAGGGGTGTCGGGGCTGGAGGAGGTTACAGAGATAGGGGGGGGGGGGTGTCGGGACTGATGGGATTTGAAGACAAAGATGGGAATTTTGAATTTGAGTTGTCGTTTAGCCGGGGTCGCTGGGCCAGCTCAGCAGGTGATGGGTGAGTGGGATTCTGCTTTGCACTTGGACACTCTGGGGGCAGCTGAGGTTTAGTCGGGCTGACGATTACAGAGAGGAGTAACTGGGAAGTGATGGAGGGAGGGTCACTGAATATCTTTCCATCTTTAAATACATTCTTTATTGGCCGGCTGGTCATATTGTCTGAGGCTGACTGGGAAGTTCGCCACACTCAGACCAGACATGGAATGACAGAGTAGACTCAAAGGATCAGGTGGCCTTCTCTTTACTCTAGTTTGTATTGAGTCATCGAGATATACAGCACTGAATCAGGCCCTTCAGCCCATCTCTTCCATGCCAACCAGCTTTCCTCAACTGAACTAGTCCCATTTGCCTGTGTTTGGCCCATATCCCTCTAAACCTTTCCCTATCCATGTACCTGTCCAAATGTCTTTTAAATGTTGTAATTGTACCCACCCCTACCACCTCCTCTGGAAGCTCATTCCATTCACGCACCCACCCTCTTCATGAAGAAGTGGCTCCTGGGGTCACTTGTAAATCTTTTCCCTCTCAACTTAAACCTACGCCCTCCAGTTTTGGACTCCCTACCCTGGGGAAAAGACCTTGGCTATTCACCTTATCTAAGTTTAAGTTCATTTATTAGCTCACAAATAGGTTTACATTAACGCTGCAATGAAGCTACTATGAAAATCCCCTAGTTCCGCACTCCTGTTCGGGTCACACTGAGGGAGAATTTAGCCCGGCCAATGCACCCGAACCAGCACGTCTTTCGGACTGTGGGAGGAAACCGGAGCACCCGGAGGAAACCCACGCAGACACGGGGAGAACGTGCAGACTCCGCACAGTGACCCAAGCCGGGAATCGAACCCGGGTACCTGGTGCTGTGAGGCAGCAGTGCTAACCCACTGTGCCACCGTGCTGGCCCATCTGTGCCCCTCATGTTTTTATAAACCTCTGTAAGGTCACCCCTCATCCTCCTACGCTCCAGGGAAAAATGTCCCAGCCGATCCAGCATCTCCTGATAATTCAAACCTTCCGGTAAAATCCTTGTAAATCGTTTTTGCCCCCTTTCTAGTTTAATAACATTCTTTCTATAGCAGGGCGACCAGAATTGTATACAGTACCCTAAATGTGACCTTACCAATGTCTTGTACAGTTGTAACATAACATCCCAACTCCTGTACTCAATGGTCTGACCAATGAGGTCAAGTGTGCCAAACGCCTTCTTCACCACCGTCTACCTGTGACGCCACTTTCAAGGAACTATCTCCCTGCACCCTGAGGTCTCTCTGTTCGAGAACACTCCCTGGGGCTCCACCATTAACTATATAAGTCCTACCCTGATTGATTTTATTTGATTTATTATTGTCACATGTATTGGGATACAGTGAAAAGTATTGTTTCTTGCGCGCTATACAGACAAAGCATACCGTTCATAGAGTACATGGGGAGAAGGAAAGGAGAGGGTGCAGAGTGTAGTGTTACAGTCACAGCTAGGGTGTAGAGAAAGATCAGCTTAATATAAGGTAGGTCCATTCAAAAGTCTGGCAGCAGCAGGGAAGAAGCTGTTCTCGAGTCGGTCGGTGCGTGGCCTCAGACTTTTGTATCTTTTTCCCGAAGGAAGAAGGTGGAAGAGAGAATGTCCGGGGTGCGTGGGGTCCTTGATTATGCCGGCTGCTTTTCCCCGAGGCAGCGGGAAGTGTAGACAGAGTCAATGGATGGGAGGCTGATTTGCGTGATGGACTGGGCTACGTTCACAACCCTTTGTAGTTTCTTGCGGTCTTGGGCAGAGCAGGAGCCCAGACCAAGCTGTGGTACAACCAGAAAGAATGCTTTCTATCGTGCATCTGTAAAAGTTGGTGAGAGTCGTAGCTGACATGCCAAATTTCCTTAGTCTCCTGAAAAAAGTAGAGGCATTGGTGGGGCTTTCTTAACTATAGTGTCGGCGTGGGGGGGACCAGGACAGGTTGTTGGTGATCTGGACACCTAGAAACGTGAAGCTCTCGACCATTTCCACTTCATCGCCATTCCCTCAGAAACGGTTGAGCCGGCTTCGGTCTAGCCTCCCAGCCGAGGAGGCTACCCAGGATTCTGGTCTTCTGTCAAGGGGAGGCAGTGGTGTGGTGGTAACGGCACTGGGCTGGTATCCTTGAGGCTGAAACTATTGCTCTGGGGGACCCAGGTTCAAATCCCACCGTGGCAGTTGGCTAAACTTGAATCCAATCAAGGAATCTGGAATCAAAAGACGTGGTGGTCATCAAACTATCTTTGAAAAGTAAGTGGTCTCACGACACCAGGCTAAAGTCCAACAGGTTTATTTGGTCGCACGAGCTTTCGGAGTGTCGCTCCTTCACCAGGTAAGTGGGAGTTCTGTTCACAAACAGGGCATATATAGACACAAACTCAATTACAAGATAAAAAATGGTTGGAATGCGAGTCTTTACAGGTAATCAAGTCTTAAAGGTACAGACAATGCGAGTGGAGAGAGCGTTAAGCACAGGTTAAAGAGGTGTAAATTGTCTCCAGCCAGGACAGTTAGTGAGATTTTGCAGCCCAGGCAAGTCGTGGGGGTTACAGATAGTGTGACATGAACCCAACATCCCGGTTGAGGCCGTCCTCATGTGTGAGGAACTTGGCTATCAGTCTCTGCTCAGCGACTCTGCGCTGTCATGTGTCGTGAAGGCCGCCTTGGAGAACGCTTACCCGAAGATCAGAGGCTGAATGCCCGTGACTGCTGAAGTGTTCCGCAACAGGAAGGGAATACCCCTTCCTGGTGATTGTCGAGCGGTGTCCATTCATTCATTGTCGTAGCGTCTGCATGGTCTCCCCAATGTACCATGCCTCGGGACATCCTTTCCTGCAGCGTATCAGGTAGACAATGTTGGCCGAGTTGCAAGAGTAGGTACCGTGTACCTGGTGGATGGTGTTCTCACGTGAGATGATGGCATCCATGTCGATGATCCTGCACGTCTTGCAGAGGTTGCTGTGGCAGGGTTGTGCGGTGTTGTGGTCACTGTTCTCCTGAAGGCTGGGTAGTTTGCTGCGGACAATGGTCTGTTTGAAGTTGTGCGGTTGTTTGAAGGCAAGAAGTGGGGGTGTGGGGATGGCCTTGGCGAGATGTTCGTCTTCATCAATGACATGTTGAAGGCTCCGGAGAAGATGTCATAGCTTCTCCGCTCCGGGGAAGTACTGGACGACGAAGGGTACTCTGTCCACTGTGTCCTGTGTTTGTCTTCTGAGGAGGTCGCTGCGATTTTTCACTGTAAAGCGTCGGAACTGTCGATCGATGAGTCGAGCGCCATATCCTGTTCTTATGAGGGCATCTTTCAGCGTTTGGAGGTGTCTGTTGCGATCCTCCTCATCCGAGCAGATCCCGTGTATACGGAGGGCTTGTCCATAGAGGATGGCTTCTTTAACGTGTTTAGGGTGGAAGCTGGAGAAGTGGAGCATCGTGAGGTTATCCATGGGCTTGCGGTACAGTGAGGTGCTGAGGTGACCATCCTTGATGGAGATGCGTGTGTCCAAGAGTGCAACCGATTCTGGAGTAGTCCATGGTGAGTCTGATGGTGGGATGGAACTTGTTGGTGTTATCATATAGTTGTTTCAGTGATTGCTCACCATGAGTCCAAAGGAAGAAAATGTCATCGATGTGTCTAGTGTATAGCATCGGTTGAAGGTCCTGTGCGGTGAAGAAGTCTTGTTCGAACCTGTGCATGAAGATGTTGGCATATTGAGGTGTGAATTTGGTCCCCATGGCTGTTCCATGTGTTTGGATGAAGAACTGGTTGTTGAAGGTGAAGACATTGTGGTCCAGGATGAAGCGAATGAATTGTAGAATTGCGTCTGGAGATTGGCAGTTGTCGGCGTTGAGTACTGAGGCAGTTGCAGCAATGCCATCGTCGTGGGGGATGCTGGTGTAGTGTGCCGAGACATCCATTGTGACAAGGAGTGCTCCTGGTTCAACTGCTTCATGTGTGCTGAGTTTCTGGAGGAAGTCCGTAGTGTCGCGACAAAAGCTGGGGGTTCTTTGTACAATGGGTTTCAGGATGCCCTCGACGCAGCCAGAGAGGTTCTCACACAGGGTCCCATTGCACGATACGATGGGACGGCCAGGGTTGTTGGCCTTGTGTATCTTCGGGAGGCAGTAGAAATCTCCAACATGAGTACGTGGGACGAGAGCACGGAGAACTAGGAACAAAGAACACTACAGCACAGGAACAGGCCCTTCGACCTTCCAAGCCTGCACCGACCCTGCTGCCCAACTTAACTAAAACCCCCTACCCTTCCGGGGACCATATCCCTCTATTCCCATCCTATTCATGTACTTGTCAAGACCAGCCCAGTGTAAAGAGCGGAAAGGGAGCACAGAATCCAGAGTGACCGACCCATCAAACACCCCCTCCCAAACACCCCCTCCCAAACCTGTGGCACAGTCTGCGATTGGACTGTTCACCCACCTACTCAGAGTGGAAGCAAGTCATCCCCGACCCAGAAGGACTGCCCAAGGAGGAGAAGGAGAAGGTGGTCATCAAACTATCATCGACGGCTATCAAAACACTGGAATTCCCTTAAGGGAAGCAAATCCGCCATCCTTACCCAGTCTGGCCTACATGTGAGTCCAGGCCTCTGAACAAGCTCAAGGGGCCTTTTAGGAATGAATATTGTTACTGGCCTTGCCAACAACACCCACGTTCCATGAATAAAATATAACCCCAAAAAAACAGACAGGGGTTTGTTCAGAGCAGGACCAGTGATGAGGAACTTCACTTAATGTGCAGGGAGCTGTAGCCTCCTCCAGCCTCTACACCCCTCCCTATCTCTGTAACCTCCTCCAGCCCCAACACCCCTCCCTATCTCTGTAACCTCCTCCAGCCTCTACACCCCTCCCTATCTCTGTAACCTCCTCCAGCCCCTACACCCCTCCCTATCTCTGTAACCTCCTCCAGCCCCTACACCCCTCCCTATCTCTGTAACCTCCTCCAGCCTCTACACCCCTCCCTATCTCTGTAACCTCCTCCAGCCTCTACACCCCTCCCTATTTCAGTAAGCTCCTCCAGCCCCTACACCCCTCCCTATCTCTGTAACCTCCTTAAGCCCCTACACCCCTCCCTATTCCTGTAACCTCCTCAGCCCCTACACCCCTCCCTATCTCTGTAACCTCCTCCAGCCCCTACAACCCTCCCTATTTCTGTAACCTCCTCCAGTCCCTGCACCCCTCCCTATCTCTGTAACCTCCTCCAGCCCCCTACACCCCTCCCTATCTCTGTAACCTCCTCCAGCCCCTACACCCCTCCTTATCAATGTAACCTCCTCCAGCCCCTACATCCCTATCTCTGTAACCTCCTCCAGCTCCCTACACCCCTCCCTATCTCTGTAACCTCCTCCAGCCCCCTACAACCATATCTCTGTAACCTCCTTCAGCCCCCTTCACCCCTCCCTATCTCTGTAACCTCCTCCAGGCCCTACACCCTTCCCTATCTCTGTAACCTCCTCCAGCCCCAACAACCCTCCCTATCTCTGTAAACTCCTCCAGTCCCTACAACTCTATCTCTGTAACTTCCTCCAGCCCCTACACCGCTCCCTATCTCTGTACCTCCTCCAGTCCCTATAACCCTCCCTATCTCTGTAACCTCCTCCAGTCCCTACAACCCTCCCTATCTCTGTAACCTCCTCCAGTCCCTACAACCCTCCCTATCTCTGTAACCTCCTCCAGTCCCTACAACCCTCCCTATCTCTGTAACCTCCTCCAGTCCCTACAACCCTCCCTATCTCTGTAACCTCCTCCAGTCCCTACAACCCTCCCTATCTTTGTAACCTCCTCCAGTCCCTACAACCCTCCCTATCTCTGTAACCTCCTCCAGTCCCTACAACCCTCCCTATCTCTGTAACCTCCAGCCCCTACTACCCTCCCTATCTCTGTAACCACCTGCAGCCCCTACAAAGCTCCCAATCTCTGTAACCTCCTCCAGTCCCTACAACCCTCCCTATCTCTGTAACCTCCTCCAGTCCCTACAACCCTCCCTATCTCTGTAACCTCCTCCAGTCCCTACAACCCTCCCTATCTCTGTAACCTCCTCCAGTCCCTACAACCCTCCCTATCTCTGTAACCTCCTCCAGCCCCTACAAAGCTCCCAATCTCTGTAACCTGCTCCGGTTCCCACACCCCTCCTATCTCTGGATACTGGACTTTTTTGATTCATGCACTGGAACACCTAGATCCCTCTGAGCCTCAGATCTCTGCAATCTCTTGCTCTCTCACGCTATGTCGTTCTCTCTCTGTCTTTCTACAAACAAGATGGCGCCGGAGTGTGGCGATGTCTTGCAAGCTGTGCCCAGCGTACCTTCTAATTCTATATTTTACTCTCCTTTACTATCCTTACTGATTGTGGTCTGTGAGTTCGGAAGTTCAGGATCCAGTCACAGAGGGAGGAGCCGAGGCCCAGGCCACGGAGTTTGGAGATGAGTTTTGTGGGAATAATGGTGTTGAAGGCTGAGCTGTAGTCAATAAATAGGAGCCTGATATAGGTGTCCTTGTTATCTAGGTGTTCCAGGGTTGAGTGCAGGGCCAGGGAGATGGCGTCTGCTGTGGACCTGTTGCGGCAGTCGGCAAACTGTAGTGGATCCAGGTAGTCCGGGAGGCTGGAATTGATTCGTGCCGTGACTAACCTTTCGAAGCACTTCATAACGATGGATGTCAGAGCCACCGGCCGATAGTCATTAAGGCTGCTTGGCTTTTCCTAGGTACCGGGATGATGGTCATCTTCTTGAAGCAGATAGGGACCTCAGATTGTTGTAAAGAGAGGTGGAAGATGTCTGTGAATACTCCCGCCAGCTGATCCGCGCAGGATCTGAGTGCTCATCCGGGTACCCCATCCGGGCCAGTCGCTTTCTGTGGGTTGACCTTTGAGAAAGCTGCTCTGACATCTGCAATGGAGACCCCAGATACAGGTTCATCCAGGGTTTCCAGGGTGGAGGGCATGCTCTCGCTGACCTCTTGCTCAAAACGGGTGTAGAATGCATTGAGCTCATCAGGGAGGGGTGCGTTGGAGCCGGCGATTTTACATGCCGTCATCTTGTAGCCTGTTATGTCTTGCAGACCTCGCCATAGTCGGCGGGGGTCGGTGTGGCCAGCCTGGGACTCTAGCTTGGTCTGGTACTGTCTATTGAATCTTTGATGGATCTCCTTAGATCGTATCTGGTTTTCTTGTATAGGTCAGGGTCGCCTGACTTGGACACCTCAGACCTGGACTTCAGCGAGCAGTGGGTATCCCTGTTCATCCATGGTTTCCGGTTGGGGGAACACACGGATTTGCCTTTTGACACACAGTCTTCTACACACTTACTAATGAAGTCAGTTACTGTCGTGGCGAACTCGTTCAGGCTGGTCGCAGAGTTTTTAAATACTGACCAGTCCACTGACTCCAAGCAGCCCCGTAGGAGATCATCCGATTCCTCAGACCAACCTTGCACCACTCTCTTTGGTGGATTCTCCCGCTTCAGTTTTTGCCGGGAGCAGGAGCACAGCCTTGTGGTCTGATTTGCCAAAGTGTGGGCGGGCGATGGAGCAGGAGGCATGTTTGATGTTTGTGTAGCAGTGGTCTAGGATGTTTGGGCCTCTGGTGGAGCAGGAGACGTGTTGGTGCTAACTTGGTAGTACGCTGTTGAGCTTGGCCTGATTGAAGTCCCCGTCCACGATGAACAAGGCCTCGGGATGTTTCGTCTCAAGGCTATTCGTGTATATTTCGTCCAGTGCGATCCTCACGTCCGCATGGAGTGGGATGTAAACTGCCGTCAGGGTAACGGAGGTGAACTCCCGCGGAAGGTAGTAAGGGCGGCATTTTAGCGTCAGGTATTCTAGGCCCGGGGAGCAGAAAGTTGAATGGACCTACTTTGCTTTAAGTTGGTCTTTCTCTACACCCTAGCTATGACTGTAACACTACATTCTGCACCCTCTCCTTTCCTTCTTTATGAACGGTATGCTTTGTCTGTATAGCACGCAAGAAACAATACTTTTCACTGTATATTAATACATGTGACAATAATAAATCAAATCAAATCTATCTCGCTCTCTCTCTCTCTATCTCTCTCAGTCTCTCTCTACCTCGCTCTCTCTTTGTCTATCTCTCTCAGTCTCTCTCTACCTCGCTCTCTCTCTGTCTATCTCTCTCTGTCTCTCTCTACCTCGCTCTCTCTCTGTCTATCTCTCTCTGTCTCTCTCTACCTCGCTCTCTCTCTGTCTATCTCTCTCTGTCTCTCTCTACCTTGCTCTCTCTCTGTCTATCTCTCTCTGTCTCTCTCTACCTCGCTCTCTCTCTGTCTATCTCTCTCTGTCTCTCTCTACCTCGCTCTCTATCTCTCTCTCTCCCACTTCTCCTTTAAGACGCTCCTGTGACTGTCTCTGATCTTTTGGTCACCTGTCCTCCTAGCTGTTTTCATGTC
Source organism: Mustelus asterias (assembly GCF_964213995.1). Classification (NCBI taxonomy): domain Eukaryota; kingdom Metazoa; phylum Chordata; class Chondrichthyes; order Carcharhiniformes; family Triakidae; genus Mustelus; species Mustelus asterias. Next base: position 50,894 of record NW_027592361.1, read on the forward strand.
AAATCTCTTTCTGGTATAACTGGTGTGAAGCGCCTTTGACTGTATTTGTGAGGTTGAGGCGATATTTAAATGTAAGCCTTTGTGGTAATGCCTTGCCTGCGTGGGATAGGATTTGTGAATCACAGTGTAAGGTTTCTCACAGAGTTCTGCCTCTCCCTTTCCCTGTTCCCTCAGCTCGCCGATCAAAGGAGTCACTGATTCAAGTCCTGACAAGCAGAAAACAATGTTCCTGGAATTATACGGATGTAATTCTGATGCATTCTGCACAGTTATTCTCAGCTAAGTGGGTGATCTCATCTCTGATGGAAAAGAAAATGAAGCAGAGAGAGATGAGTGGGAGAGACGGAGAGAGAGAGACAGAGAGACAGAGAGAGAGAGAGAGAGAGAGAGAGAGACAGAGAGAGACAGAGAGAGAGACAGAGAGAGAGAGAGACAGAGAGAGACAGAGAGAGAGAAAAGACAGAGAGAGAGAGACAGAGAGAGAGAGAGAGAGAGACAGGGAGAGAGAGAGAGACAGGGAGAGAGAGAGAGACGGGGGGAGAGAGAGAGACAGGGAGAGAGAGAGAGAGACAGGGAGAGAGAGAGACAGAGACAGGGAGAGAGAGAGAGAGAGACAGGGAAGAGAGAGAGAGACAGAGAGAGACAGGGAGAGAGAGAGAGACAGGGAGAGAGAGAGAGAGACGGAGAGAGAGAGAGAGAGAGAGAGACGGAGAGAGAGAGAGAGAGAGAGAGACAGGGAGAGAGAGAGAGAGACAGGGAGAGAGAGAGAGACAGGGGAGAGAGAGAGACAGAGAGAGAGAGACAGAGAGAGACAGGGAGAGAGAGAGAGAGAGAGACAGGGAGAGAGAGAAAGACAGAGAGACAGGGAGAGAGAGGGAGAGAGACAGACAGACAGACAGAGAGCAGTGGAGGAGAGAGAGAGACAGAGACAGAGAGAGAGAGAGGGACAGAGAGAGAGAGGGACAGAGAGAGAGAGGGGGACAGGGACAGAGAGAGAGAGAGAGGGACAGAGAGAGAGGGACTGAGAGAGAGAGGGACAGAGGGACATAGAGGGAGAGAGAGGGGGACAGAGAGAGAGAGAGACAGTGAGAGAGACAGACAGACAGAGAGAGAGAGACAGAGTGAGAGAGAGACACACACAGACAGAGAGAGAAAAACAGCCAGAGAGGGAGAGAGACAGACAGAGCGAGAGAGAGAGAGACAGAGAGAGAGAGAGACAGAGACAGACAGAGGGAGAAACAGAGACAGACAGAGAGCAGTGGAGGGGGGAGAGAGAGAGAGACAGACAGACAGACAGACAGAGCAGTGGAGGAGAGAGAGAAAGACAGTCAGATCGAGAGAGAGAGACAGAGGAGGGAAGAGTGAGTGAGAGGAAGGAAGGACAGAGAGACAGAGAGAGGCAGTCTGATAGAAGGGGAAAAGAGTGAGACAAAGAGTAGTGAGAGTGAGAGGGAAGCAGGGAGAGAGAGGAAAGGGGAGAGGTTGTGACAAGCTGTGACAGGACAGCATGAGTGAGGGCAGGAGAGGAATGAAGAGAAAGAGCGGAGAGAGAGAGAGCAGGACGTACACGCAGAGAGAGGGACAGAGAAATATTGAGATAGAGGAAAGATTTGAAGAGGGTGAGTGAGATGAAGTAGAGAGAGAGAGTTGGCGAAGTGAGGAAAACAAAGTCAGAGAGGCACAGATTCAGGGAGAAACAGAGAGAGATGACAGTGCGGCACTCCCTCAGCACTGACCCTCTGACAGTGCGGCACTCCCTCAGCACTGACCCTCTGTCAGTGCGGCACTCCCTCAGCACTGACCCTCTGACAGTGCGGCACTCCCTCAGCACTGACCCTCTGACAGTGCGGCACTCCCTCAGCACTGACCCTCTGACAGTGCGGCACTCCCTCAGCACTGACCCTCTGACAGTGCGGCACTCCCTCAGCACTGACCCTCTGACAGTGCGGCACTCCCTCAGCACTGACCCTCTGACAGTGCGGCACTCCCTCAGCACTGACCCTCTGACAGTGCGGCACTCCCTCAGCACTGCCCCTCTGACAGTGCGGCACTCCCTCAGCACTGCCCCTCTGACAGTGCGGCGCTCCCTCAGCACTGACCCTCTGACAGTGCGGCACTCCCTCAGCACTGACCCTCTGACAGTGCGGCGCTCCCTCAGCACTGACCCTCTGACAGTGCGGCGCTCCCTCAGCACTGACCCTCTGACAGTGCGGCACTCCCTCAGCACTGACCCTCTGACAGTGCGGCACTCCCTCAGCACTGCCCCTCTGACAGTGCGGCACTCCCTCAGCACTGTCCCTTTGACAGTGCGGCACTCCCTCAGCACTGACCCTCTGACAGTGCGGCACTCCCTCAGCACTGACCCTCTGACAGTGCGGCACTCCCTCAGCACTGACCCTCTGACAGTGCGGCGCTCCCTCAGCACTGACCCTCTGACAGTGCGGCGCTCCCTCAGCACTGACCCTCTGACAGTGCGGCGCTCCCTCAGCACTGCCCCTCTGACAGTGCGGCACTCCCTCAGCACTGACCCTCTGACAGTGCGGCACTCCCTCAGCACTGACCCTCTGACAGTGCGGCACTCCCTCAGCACTGACCCTCTTCGGCCTGTCCGCAAGCAGGTCCCGGACTTTCCTATTGCCTGCCATTTGAACACAGCACCGTGCTCTCCCGTCCATAAGAATGTCCTTGGCCTTTTGCAATGTTCTAGCAAACCCCAACCCAAAATGGAGGAATAACACCTCACCTTGGCCTTCGGGACTCAACACTGAGTTCAACAACTTTTTGAGCACGAACTCTCTCCTCTACCTGGAAGTGGCTGGGGGTGGCGTGTGGCGGGAGAGGTCGTGTCCCAATGGAGGTCTTCGAAACTCAGAAGGGTTTGGATCGAGTGGATACAGAGAGAATGGTGGGGGAGAGCAGGCCGTGAATATCATATAGTCACCGAGGAATCTAGTCGGGAATTCAGGAGAAAACCTCTTCATCCAGAGAGCGGTGAGAGTGTGGAACTCGCTCCCACAGGGAGTAGTTGTGCCGAATCCTGTCAGTATCTTTGAGGGGTAACCATTTTGTGACAATTCAGTTGGGTCTGTCAAGAGTGAAAGTAGTTTCGCCGACTTGCGCACCTGTATTCCTGGAAATTTCATTACAAATCTTACCCTCACGCTCTGGGCATTAGTCTGCCGACACTTCTATATCCTTGCAACCCAGAAACATAGAAACTAGAAGCAGGAGGAGGCCATTCGGCCCATCCTGCCTGCTCCCCCATTCATTTTGATCATGGCTGATCATCGAATTCAATATCCTGATCCCCCCCTTCCCCCCATATCCCTCGTTCCCTTTAGCCCCAAGAGCGATATCTAATTTCTTCCTGAAATCACACAACGTTTTGGCTTCAACTACTTTCTGTGGGAGTGAATTCCACACATTCACCACCCTCTGGGTGAAGAAATTTCTCCTCACCTCAGTTCTAAAAGGTTTCCCCCTTATCCTCAAACTCTGACCCCTAGTTCTGGACTCCCCCCACCATTGGGAACATTCTTTCTGAATCTACCCTGTCTAACCCTGTTAGAATTTTATAAGTTTCTATGAGATCCCCTCTCACTCTTCTAAACTCCAGTGAATATAATCCTAACCCACTTAGTCTCTCCTCATATGACAGACCTGCCATCCCAGGAATCAGCCTGGTAAACCTTCGCTGCGCTCCCTCTCTAGCAAGGACATCCTTCCTCAGATAAGGAGACCAAAACTGCACACAATACTCCAGGTGTGGCCTCACCAACGCCCTGTACAATTGCAGCAAAACATCCCTATCGCTAGACTCAAATCCTCTCACTATGAAGGCCAACATACCATTCACCTTCTTTACTGCCTGCTGTACCTGCGCGCTTACTCTCAGCAACTGATGCACGAGGACTCCAAGGTCTCGCTGAGTTTTAAAAAATTCATTTGTGGGACATGAGCGTCGGTGGCTGAACAGCCTTTATTGCCCATCCTTAATTACCCTTGAAATGAGTGGCTTGCTAGGCCATTTCAGAGGGCAGTTGAGATGTCAACCACATTGCTGTGGCTCTGGAACACATGTAGGCCAGACCGGGTCAGGGTGGCAGATTTCCTTCCCTCAAGGACATTATTGAACCAGATGGGTTTTTCCGACAATGGGTCATCAGCAGATTCTTAATTCCAGATATTTTTTATTGAATTCAAATTCCACCATCTGCCGTGGTGGGATTCGAACCCGGGTCCCCCAGAACATCAGCTGAGTTTCTGGATTAATAGTCGAGCGATAATCCCACTAGCCCATCGCCTCCCCTTGAATATCCTCCTCTCTCAATTTACACCCATTCAAATAATAATCTGCCTTCCTATTATTGCTACCAAAGTGGATACCCTCACACACTGCCTTCCTAAGCCAATTGGAAAGCCAAGTATTGGATGATACTCCCTTGTCAGCCAAGCAGCCTTTTCCCCTTCATTCTCAATATCTTTATATCTGGCAAAGCAAAATGTTCAAAGAAAATGACAAAAAAGAACACAATCTTTTTTAAAATCTCGCTGATTTGTTTGAATTTCAATTCCTGGAGCCACTAGGCCATTCCTGGAGGATTGGCAACACTAATCGAAAGGGGAAGCCCACTAGAATTGTGCCACTAAATTTCACGTCTTTTAAACAAAAATGAACCTTCTTGTATATAGACGACAAACTAAACAAGTACTCAATGCTTCCAAACAAACCTGCGGGGTACTTTCTTGTGCAACAAGACACTGTGAGGACCACTGTAGGTTCTACCACTAGCTTCAAGCTAGGCAATCCTCCAGCCTCTGTTCTCTCGTAAAATTCAAACTGAGGTTTCTACTCATGAACTTAGCTCTTTCTCCGCTTACAGTGCAGGTCTAAGGAACTGTCATTTCCTTTGGATATCTTCTACCATTGAGCTGCAATGAACTGAGCCGCAATGAGCTTCCTCAAGCAAGCACTCCTGTTAAATGAAATGAGAAAACCTCCCTGAGCACCATCCATCTCCATGATGACTTAGCATGCTCTGGGATATCCTCCAACAGACCTTCGATAGAGTAAGGTGGCACAGTGGTTGGCACTGCTGCCTCACAGCGCCAGGGACCCAGGTTCGATTCCCGGCTCGGGTCACTGTCTGTGTGGAGTTTGCACGTTCTCCCCGTGTCTGCGTGGGTTTCCTCCGGGTGCTCCAGTTTCCTTCCACATTCTGAAAGACGTGCTGGTTAGGGTGCATTGACCCGAACAGGTGCCGGACTGTGGGGACTAGGGGAATTTCACAGTAACTTAATTGCAGTGTTAATGTTAGCCTTACTTGTGACTAATAAATAAACTTTTAACCCTCACTTAAAAGTCCTTCTTTGGTCTAATGAAAGAAATTGAATTTACAATACTTTGTGTTTTACTAAAAGCTTTTAAACTAATTTAGCTCTAATTCCCAAGACAAGAACATCTCTCTTGATTGCCCTGACTGCAAGGATTGCAGACATTATGTCACCCATTCTTTAGGATGCCCACCTGATGTGTTATGACCCTAACTTTCTAGCTGTTAACTTCTTGAGTCGACATGGCCCCAAACTCCCAAGTGTAATAAACTCCAAGCTTATTTTAGTTACATTTGCTACAGTTGGAATCAGTATGTGGGAGGGAAAGAGAGTGAGCACTGGATGGACTGCGCACAGTGGAGATTGCACTGGGGCCTCACAGGG
>NW_027592362.1:0-22500 GCF_964213995.1 Mustelus asterias
GGGGGGAGAGATGCCAGGCGGGGGGGGAGGGGTGGGGGGGAGAGATGCGGGGGAGGGTGGGGGGGGAGAGATGCAGGGGTGGGGGGGAGGGGTGGGGGGGAGAGATGCGGGGGAGGGGTGGGGGGGGAGGGGTGGGGGAGGAGAGATGCGGGGGAGGGGTGGGGGGGAGAGATGCGGGGGAGGGGTGGGGGGGAGAGATGCGGGGGAGGGGTGGGGGGGGGGATGCGGGGGAAGGGTGGGGGGGAGAGATGCGGGGGAGGGGTGGGGGGGGAGAGATGCGGGGGAGGGGTGGGGGGGGAGAGATGCGGGGGAGGGGTGGGGGGGGAGAGATGCGGGGGCGGGGTGGGGGGGAGAGATGCGGGGGAGGGGTGGGGGGGGGAGAGATGCGGGGGAGGGGTGGGGGGGGAGAGATGCGGGGGAGGGGTGGGGGGGAGAGATGCGGGGGAGGGGTGGGGGGGGAGAGATGCGGGGAGGGTGGGGGGTGAGAGATGCGGGGGAGGGGTGGGGGGGAGAGATGCGGGGGAGGGGTGGGGGGGGAGAGATGCGGGGGGGGGAGAGATGCGGGGGAGGGGTGGGGGGGGAGAGATGCGGGGGAGGGGTGGGGGGGAGAGATGCGGGGGAGGGGTGGGGGGGAGAGATGCGGGGGAGGGGTGGGGGGGAGTGATGCGGGGGAGGGGTGGGCGGGGAGAGATGCGGGGGAGGGGTGGGGGGAGAGATGCGGGGGAGGGGTGGTGGGGAGAGATGCGGGGAGGGGTGGGGGGGGAGAGATGCGGGGGGAGGGGTGGGGGGGAGAGATGCGGGGGAGGGGTGGGGGGGGAGAGATGCGGGGGAGGGGTGGGGGGGGGAGAGATGCAGGGGAGGGGTGGGGGGGGGGGAGAGATGCAGGGGAGGGGTGGGGGGGGGAGAGATGCAGGGGAGGGGTGGGGGGGGGAGAGATGCGGGGTGGGGGGGAGAGATGCAGGGGAGGGGTGGGGGGGAGATGCGGGGGTGGTGGGGAGGGGTGGGGGGGAGAGATGCGGGGGAGGGGTGGGGGGTGAGAGATGCGGGGGAGGGGTGGGGAGGGAGAGATGCGGGGGAGGGGTGGGGGGGGAGAGATGCGGGGGGGGAGAGATGCGGGGGAGGGGTGGGGGGGGAGAGATGCGGGGGAGGGGTGGGGGGGGAGAGATGCGGGGGAGGGGTGGGGGGGGAGAGATGCGGGGGAGGGGTGGGGGGGAGTGATGCGGGGGAGGGGTGGGGGGGGAGAGATGCGGGGGAGGGGTGGGGGGGGAGAGATGCGGGGGAGGGGTGGTGGGGAGAGATGCGGGGAGGGGTGGGGGGGGAGAGATGCGGGGGAGGGGTGGGGGGGGAGAGATGCGGGGGAGGGGTGGGGGGGAGAGATGCGGGGGAGGGGTGGGGGGGAGAGATGCGGGGGAGGGGTGGGGGGGGGAGAGATGCAGGGGAGGGGTGGGGGTGGGAGAGATGCAGGGGAGGGGTGGGGGGGGAGAGATGCGGGGTGGGGGGGGAGAGATGCGGGGGAGGGGTGGGGGGGAGATGCGGGGGTGGTGTGGAGGGGTGGGGGGGAGAGATGCGGGGGAGGGGTGGGGGGAGAGATGTGGGGAGGGGTGGGGGGGAGAGATGCGGGGAAGGGTAGGGGGGAGAGATGCGGGGGAGGGGTGGGGGGGAAAGATGCGGGGGAGGGGTGGGGGGGAGGGGTGGGGGGGAGAGATGTGGGGGAGGGGTGGGGGGGAGAGAGGGGGGAAGGGTGGGGGGAGAGATGGGGAGGGGATTGGCTGGGGGGGAGATGGGGGAGGGGTGTGGGAGAGATGGAGGAGGAGAAGGGCTGTGGGGGGTGAGTAGGTGGGGGTAAGGGGGTGGGGGGGTTGTGGGGGTGGGGTGGGGGAGAGATGCGGGGAGAGATGCGGGGGAGGGCTGGGGGGGAGAGTTGTGGGGGAGGGGTGGGGGGGAGAGATGCGGGGGAGGGGTGGGGGGGGAGAGATGCGGGGGAGGGGTGGGGGGGGAGAGATGCGGGGGAGAGATGCGGGGGAGGGGTGGGGGGGGGTGATGCGGGGGAGGGGTGGGGGGGGAGAGATGCGGGGGAGGGGTGGGGGGGAGAGATGCGGGGCAGGGGTGGGGGGGAGAGATGTGGGGGGGGAGAGATGCGGGGGAGGGGTGGGGGGGGAGATGCGGCGGTGGTGGGGAGGGGTGGGGGGAGAGATGCGGGGGAGGGGTGGGGGTGGAGAGATGTGGGGGAGGGGTGGGGGGAGAGATGCGGGGAAGGGTAGGGGGGAGAGATGCGGGGGAGGGGTGGGGGGAAAGATGCGGGGGAGGGGTGGGGGGGAGGGGTGGGGGGGGAGAGATGTGGGGGAGGGGTGGGGGGAGAGAGGGGGAAGGGTGGGGGGGAGAGATGGGGAGGGGATTGGCTGGGGGGAGATGGGGTAGGGGTGTGGGAGAGATGGAGGAGGAGAAGGGCTGTGGGGGGTGAGTAGGTGGGGGTAAGGGGTGGGGGGGTTGTGGGGGTGGGGTGGGGGGAGAGATGCGGGGGAGAGATGCGGGGGAGGGCTGGGGGGAGAGTTGTGGGGGAGGGGTGGGGGGGAGAGATGCGGGGGAGGGGTGGGGGGGAGAGATGCGGGGGAGGGGTGGGGGGGGAGAGATGCGGGGGAGAGATGCGGGGGAGGGGTGGGGGGGGAGAGATGCGGGGGAGGGGTGGGGGGGAGTGATGCGGGGGAGGGGGTGGGGGGGGAGAGATGCGGGGGAGGGGTGGGGGGGGAGAGATGCGGGGGAGGGGTGGTGGGGAGAGATGCGGGGAGGGGTGGGGGGGAGAGATGCGGGGGAGGGGTGGGGGGGGAGAGATGCGGGGGAGGGGTGGGGGGGAGAGATGCGGGGGAGGGGGTGGGGGGGAGAGATGCGGGGGAGGGGTGGGGGGGGGAGAGATGCAGGGGAGGGGTGGGGGTGGGAGAGATGCAGGGGAGGGGTGGGGGGGGGAGAGATGCGGGGTGGGGGGGGAGAGATGCGGGGGAGGGGTGGGGGGGGAGATGCGGGGGTGGTGTGGAGGGGGTGGGGGGAGAGATGCGGGGGAGGGGTGGGGGGAGAGATGTGGGGGAGGGGTGGGGGGGAGAGATGCGGGGAAGGGTAGGGGGGAGAGATGCGGGGGAGGGGTGGGGGGAAAGATGCGGGGGAGGGGTGGGGGGAGGGGTGGGGGGGAGAGATGTGGGGGAGGGGTGGGGGGGAGAGAGGGGGGAAGGGTGGGGGGGAGAGATGGGGAGGGGATTGGCTGGGGGGGAGATGGGGGAGGGGTGTGGGAGAGATGGAGGAGGAGAAGGGCTGTGGGGGGTGAGTAGGTGGGGGTAAGGGGGTGGGGGGGTTGTGGGGTGGGGTGGGGGGAGAGATGCGGGGGAGAGATGCGGGGGAGGGCTGGGGGGAGAGTTGTGGGGGAGGGGTGGGGGGGAGAGATGCGGGGGAGGGGTGGGGGGGAGAGATGCGGGGGAGGGGTGGGGGGGGGGAGAGATGCGGGGGAGAGATGCGGGGGAGGGGTGGGGGGGTGATGCGGGGGAGGGGTGGGGGGGGAGAGATGCGGGGGAGGGGTGGGGGGAGAGATGCGGGGGAGGGGTGGGGGGGGAGAGATGTGGGGGGGAGAGATGCGGGGGAGGGGTGGGGGGGAGATGCGGCGGTGGTGGGGAGGGGTGGGGGGGAGAGATGCGGGGGAGGGGTGGGGTGGAGAGATGTGGGGGAGGGGTGGGGGGAGAGATGCGGGGAAGGGTAGGGGGAGAGATGCGGGGGAGGGGTGGGGGGGAAAGATGCGGGGGAGGGGTGGGGGGAGGGGTGGGGCGGAGAGATGTGGGGGAGGGGTGGGGGGAGAGAGGGGGGAAGGGTGGGGGGGAGAGATGGGGAGGGGATTGGCTGGGGGGGAGATGGGGGAGGGGTGTGGGAGAGATGGAGGAGGAGAAGGGCTGTGGGGGGTGAGTAGGTGGGGTAAGGGGGTGGGGGGGTTGTGGGGGTGGGGTGGGGGGAGAGATGCGGGGGAGAGATGCGGGGGAGGGCTGGGGGGGAGAGTTGTGGGGGAGGGGTGGGGGGGAGAGATGCGGGGGAGGGGTGGGGGGGAGAGATGCGGGGGAGGGGTGGGGGGGGGAGAGATGCGGGGGAGAGATGCGGGGGAGGGTGGGGGGGGTGATGCGGGGGAGGGGTGGGGGGGGAGAGATGCGGGGGAGGGGTGGGGGGGAGAGATGCGGGGGAGGGGTGGGGGGGGAGAGATGCGGGGGAGGGGTGGGGGGGAGAGATGCGGGGGAGGGGTGGTGGGGAGAGATGCGGGGAGGGGTGGGGGGGGGAGAGATGCGGGGGAGGGGTGGGGGGGAGAGATGCGGGGGAGGGGTGGGGGGGAGAGATGCGGGGGAGGGGTGGGGGGGAGAGATGCGGGGGAGGGGTGGGGGGGAGAGATGCGGGGGAGGGGTGGGGGGGAGAGATGCGGGGGAGGGGTGGGGGGAGAGATGCGGGGAGGGGTGGGGGGGAGAGATGCGGGGGAGGGGTGGGGGGAGGGGTGGGGGGGAGAGATGCGGGGGAGGGGTGGGGGGGAGAGATGCGGGGGAGGGGTGGGGGGGAGAGATGCGGGGGAGGGGTGGGGGGGAGAGATGCGGGGGAGGGGTGGGGGGAGAGATGCGGGGGAGGGGTGGGGGGGAGAGATGCGGGGGGAGGGGTGGGGGGGAGAGATGCAGGCGTGGGGGGGAGAGATGCGGGGGAGGGGTGGGGGGGAGAGATGCAGGGGTGGGGGGGGAGGGGTGGGGGGGAGAGATGCGGGGGAGGGGTGGGGGGGGGAGGGGTGGGGGAGGAGAGATGCGGGGAGGGGTGGGGGGAGAGATGCGGGGGAGGGGTGGGGGGGAGAGATGCGGGGGAGGGGTGGGGGGGGGATGCGGGGGAGGGGTGGGGGGGAGAGATGCGGGGGAGGGGTGGGGGGGGAGAGATGCGGGGGAGGGGTGGGGGGGAGAGATGCGGGGGAGGGGTGGGGGGGAGAGATGCGGGGGCGGGGTGGGGGGGAGAGATGCGGGGGAGGGGCGGGGGGGAGAGATGCGGGGAGGGGTGGGGGGGAGAGATGCGGGGGAGGGGTGGGGGGTGAGAGATGCGGGGGAGGGGTGGGGAGGGAGAGATGCGGGGGAGGGGGTGGGGGGGAGAGATGCGGGGGGGAGAGATGCGGGGGAGGGGTGGGGGGGGGAGAGATGCGGGGGAGGGGTGGGGGGAAGAGATGCGGGGGAGGGGTGGGGGGGAGAGATGCGGGGGAGGGGTGGGGGGGGAGTGATGCGGGGGAGGGGTTGGGGGGGGAGAGATGCGGGGTAGGGGTGGGGGGAGAGATGCGGGGTAGGGGTGGGGGGAGAGATGCGGGGGAGGGGTGGTGGGGAGAGATGCGGGGAGGGTGGGGGGGGAGAGATGCGGGGGAGGGGTGGGGGGGAGAGATGCGGGGGAGGGGTGGGGGGGGAGAGATGCGGGGGAGGGGTGGGGGGGGGAGAGATGCAGGGGAGGGGTGGGGGGGGAGAGATGCAGGGGAGGGGTGGGGGGGGGAGAGATGCGGGGTGGGGGGGGGAGAGATGCGGGGGAGGGGTGGGGGGGAGATGCGGGGGTGGTGGGGAGGGGTGGGGGGAGAGATGCGGGGGAGGGGTGGGGGTGAGAGATGCGGGGGAGGGGTGGGGAGGGAGAGATGCGGGGGAGGGGTGGGGGGGGAGAGATGCGGGGGGGAGAGATGCGGGGGAGGGGTGGGGGGGAGAGATGCGGGGGAGGGGGTGGGGGGGGAGAGATGCGGGGGAGGGGTGGGGGGGGAGAGATGCGGGGGAGGGGTGGGGGGGGAGAGATGCGGGGGAGGGGTGGGGGGGGAGTGATGCGGGGGAGGGGTGGGGGGAGAGATGCGGGGGAGGGGTGGGGGAGAGATGCGGGGGAGGGGTGGTGGGGAGAGATGCGGGGAGGGGTGGGGGGGGAGAGATGCGGGGAGGGGTGGGGGGGAGAGATGCGGGGGAGGGGTGGGGGGGAGAGATGCGGGGGAGGGGTGGGGGGGAGAGATGCAGGGGAGGGGTGGGGGGGGAGAGATGCAGGGGAGGGGTGGGGGGGGGAGAGATGCGGGGTGGGGGGGGAGAGATGCGGGGGAGGGGTGGGGGGGGAGATGCGGCGGTGGTGGGGAGGGGTGGGGGGGAGAGATGCGGGGGAGGGGTGGGGGGGAGAGATGTGGGGGAGGGGTGGGGGGAGAGATGCGGGGAAGGGTAGGGGGGAGAGATGCGGGGGAGGGGTGGGGGGAAAGATGCGGGGGAGGGGTGGGGGGGAGAGATGTGGGGGAGGGGTGGGGGGGGAGAGAGGGGGGAAGGGTGGGGGGGAGAGATGGGGAGGGGATTGGCTGGGGGGGAGATGGGGGAGGGGTGTGGGAGAGATGGAGGAGGGGAAGGGCTGTGGGGGGTGAGTAGGTGGGGGTAAGGGGGTGGGGGGGTTGTGGGGATGGGGTGGTGGGGTGGGGGGAGAGATGCGGGGGAGAGATGCGGGGGAGGGCTGGGGGGGAGAGTTGTGGGGGAGGGGTGGGGGGAGAGATGCGGGGGAGGGGTGGGGGGAGAGATGCGGGGGAGGGGTGGGGGGGGAGAGATGCGGGGGAGAGATGCGGGGGAGGGGTGGGGGGGTGATGCGGGGGAGGGGTGGGGGGGAGAGATGCGGGGGAGGGGTGGGGGGGGAGAGATGCGGGGGAGGGGTGGGGGGGAGAGATGGGTGGGGGGGGAGATGCGGGGGAGGGGTGGGGGGAGAGATGCGGGGGAGGGGTGGTGGGGAGAGATGCGGGGAGGGGTGGGGGGGGAGAGATGCGGGGGAGGGGTGGGGGGGAGAGATGCGGGGGAGGGGTGGGGGGGAGGGATGCGGGGGAGGGGTGGGGTGGAGTGATGCGGGGGAGGGGTGGGGGGAGAGATGCGGGGGAGGGGTGGGGGGGAGAGATGCGGGGAGGGGTGGGGGGGGAGAGATGCGGGGGAGGGGTGGGGGGAGAGATGCGGGGGAGGGGAGGGGTGGGGGGAGAGATGCGGGGGAGGGAGGGGACGGGGGGGGAGGGGGGAGGGGGGGAGGGGTGGGGGGGAGGGGGGGAGGGGTGGGGGTGGAGGGGTGGGGGGGGAGGGGTGGGGGGGAGAGATGCGGGGGAGAGATGCGGGGGAGGGGTGGGGGGAGAGATGCGGGGGAGAGATGCGGGGGAGGGGTGGGGGGAGAGATGCGGGGGAGGGGTGGGGGGGAGAGATGCGGGGGAGAGATGCGGGGGAGAGATGCGGGGGAGAGATGCGTGGGAGGGGTGGGGGGGAGAGATGCGGGGGAGGGGTGGGGGGGAGAGATGCGGGGGAGGGGTGGGGGGGAGAGATGCGGGGGAGGGGTGGGGGGGAGAGATGCGGGGGAGGGGTGGGGGGGAGAGATGCGGGGGAGGGGTGGTGGGGAGAGATGCGGGGGAGGGGTGGGGAGGGAGAGATGCGGGGGAGGGGTGGGGGGGAGAGATGCGGGGGGGGAGAGATGCAGGGGAGGGGTGGGGGGGGAGAGATGCGGGGAGGGGTGGGGGGGAAGAGATGCGGGGGAGGGGTGGGGGGGAGAGATGCGGGGGAGGGGTGGGGGGGAGTGATGCGGGGGAGGGGTGGGGGGGGAGAGATGCGGGGTAGGGGTGGGGGGAGAGATGCGGGGTAGGGGTGGGGGGAGAGATGCGGGGGAGGGGTGGTGGGGAGAGATGCGGGGGGGGGTGGGGGGGGAGAGATGCGGGGAGGGGTGGGGGGGGAGAGATGCGGGGAGGGGTGGGGGGGGAGAGATGCGGGGGAGGGGTGGGGGGGGGAGAGATGCAGGGGAGGGGTGGGGGGGGGAGAGATGCAGGGGAGGGGTGGGGGGGGAGAGATGCGGGGTGGGGGGGGAGAGATGCGGGGGAGGGGTGGGGGGGAGATGCGGGGGTGGTGGGGAGGGGTGGGGGGGAGAGATGCGGGGGAGGGGTGGGGGGTGAGAGATGCGGGGGAGGGGTGGGGAGGGAGAGATGCGGGGGAGGGGTGGGGGGGAGAGATGCGGGGGGGGAGAGATGCGGGGGAGGGGTGGGGGGGGAGAGATGCGGGGGAGGGGTGGGGGGGGAGAGATGCGGGGGAGGGGTGGGGGGGGAGAGATGCGGGGGAGGGGTGGGGGGGGAGTGATGCGGGGGAGGGGTGGGGGAGAGATGCGGGGGAGGGGTGGGGGGAGAGATGCGGGGGAGGGGTGGTGGGGAGAGATGAGGGGAGGGGTGGGGGGGGAGAGATGCGGGGGAGGGGTGGGGGGGGAGAGATGCGGGGGAGGGGTGGGGGGGGAGAGATGCGGGGGAGGGGTGGGGGGGAGAGATGCAGGGGAGGGGTGGGGGGGGGAGAGATGCAGGGGAGGGGTGGGGGGGGAGAGATGCGGGGTGGGGGGGGAGAGATGCGGGGGAGGGGTGGGGGGGAGATGCGGCGGTGGTGGGGAGGGGTGGGGGGGAGAGATGCGGGGGAGGGGTGGGGGGGAGAGATGTGGGGGAGGGGTGGGGGGAGAGATGCGGGGAAGGGTAGGGGGGAGAGATGCGGGGGAGGGGTGGGGGGGAAAGATGCGGGGGAGGGGTGGGGGGGAGGGGTGGGGGGGAGAGATGTGGGGGAGGGGTGGGGGGGAGAGAGGGGGGAAGGGTGGGGGGGAGAGATGGGGAGGGGATTGGCTGGGGGGAGATGGGGGAGGGGTGTGGGAGAGATGGAGGAGGGGAAGGGCTGTGGGGGGTGAGTAGGTGGGGGTAAGGGGGTGGGGGGGTTGTGGGGATGGGGTGGTGGGGTGGGGGGAGAGATGCGGGGAGAGATGCGGGGGAGGGCTGGGGGGGAGAGTTGTGGGGGAGGGGTGGGGGGGAGAGATGCGGGGGAGGGGTGGGGGGGAGAGATGCGGGGGAGGGGTGGGGGGGAGAGATGCGGGGGAGAGATGCGGGGGGAGGGGTGGGGGGGGTGATGCGGGGGAGGGGTGGGGGGGGAGAGATGCGGGGGAGGGGTGGGGGGAGAGATGCGGGGAGGGGTGGGGGGGGAGAGATGTGGGGGGGGGAGATGCGGGGGAGGGGTGGGGGGGGAGAGATGCGGGGGAGGGGTGGTGGGGAGAGATGCGGGAGGGGTGGGGGGGGAGAGATGCGGGGGAGGGGTGGGGGGGAGAGATGCGGGGGAGGGGTGGGGGGGAGAGATGCGGGGGGAGGGGTGGGGTGGAGTGATGCGGGGGAGGGGTGGGGGGGAGAGATGCGGGGGAGGGGTGGGGGGAGAGATGCGGGGGAGGGGTGGGGGGGGAGAGATGCGGGGGAGGGGAGGGGTGGGGGGGAGAGATGCGGGGGAGGGAGGGGACGGGGGGGGAGGGGGGAGGGGGGGGAGGGGTGGGGGGGAGGGGGGGAGGGGTGGGGGGTGGAGGGGTGGGGGGGGAGGGGTGGGGGGGAGAGATGCGGGGGAGAGATGCGGGGGAGGGGTGGGGGGGAGAGATGCGGGGGAGAGATGCGGGGGAGGGGTGGGGGGGAGAGATGCGGGGGAGGGGTGGGGGGGAGAGATGCGGGGGAGAGATGCGGGGGAGAGATGCGTGGGAGGGGTGGGGGGGAGAGATGCGGGGGAGGGGTGGGGGGGAGAGATGCGGGGGAGGGGTGGGGGGGAGAGATGCGGGGGAGGGGTGGGGGGGAGAGATGCGGGGGAGGGGTGGGGGGAGAGATGCGGGGGAGGGGTGGTGGGGAGAGATGCGGGGGGAGGGGTGGGGGGGAGAGATGCGGGGGAGGGGTGGGGGGGAGAGATGCGGGGGAGGGATGGGGGGAGAGATGCGGGGGAGGGGTGGGGGGGAGAGATGCGGGGGAGGGGTGGGGGGAGAGATGCGGGGAGGGGTGGGGGGGAAGAGAGGGGGGAGGGGTGGGGGGGAAGAGAGGGGTGGGGGGAGAGATGGGGGAGGGGATTGGCTGGGGGGGAGATGGGGGAGGGGTGTGGGAGAGATGGAGGAGGGGAAGGGCTGGGGGGGTGGGGGGTGAGTAGGTGGGGGTAAGGGGGTGGGGGGGTTGTGGGGATGGGGTGGTGGGGAGGGAGTGGAGGGTTAGGGGGAGTCGGGGAAGGGGGATGGGGGGAGTGGTGAGGGGGTGGGGGGAGAGGAAGGGGGATGAGGGGGGTGAGGGAGCGGGGTCTGAGGGGGGAGGTGGGGAGGAGAGGGTGGAGGGGAAGGGGGAGGTGGTGGGGGGTGAAGCTGGAGAGGGGGGAGGTGGTGGGGGGTGAAGCTGGAGAGGGGGGAGGTGGGTGTGGCTGAGGGGGGAGAGGGGGGGAGGTGGTTGGGGGGGAGATGACGGGGTGGTGGGAGGGGCTGGAGGAAGTGGGGGGAGGGTGTTGGGGGGGGAGTGGTGGGGGAGGGGTTGAGGGGCAGTGGGGGATGGGGGGAGTGGGTGGGGGGGGCGAGGGGGGAGTGGGTGGAGGGGAACAGAGAGGAGAGGGAGCGGGGACAGAGAGGGGATGGGGAAGTTGGGACCACGACCAGATCACCCATTCAATGGGAGATAGGCCGGGCTCAAGGGGCTGAATGGGCTGCATATCATGAGGTCAAGAAAATGAGATACTCCCTCCCTCACTCTCTCCCTGTCTCTGTAACCTCCTCCAGCCCCTACAATTCTCATCCTCCTGTTCAATTTCCTCCCTCGCTCCCTCCCTATCTCTGTAACCTCCTCCAGCCCCTACAATTCTCATCCTCCTGTTCCAATCCCTCCCTCACTATCCTTCCTCTCTGGGCTGATTCCTCCTCTGGAACGACCCGGAGGGTGTCTCTAGGACCCTGTGTGAAGCTCGGGAGGAGAGTGGGTGGTCCGGTGTGGATCGAGTGTTTCCTGGCGGTGGGGGAAGGGAGATTCCTGTATTCCTGCCCCGTTCCGTGCCGGAGAACTGCGATTAAACCAGGAGAGGAGCCAGGGTGGGAGCCGAGAGAGCTCGAAACCCCTCCCCCCTCACATCGACCCCTTCCCCACTCCCCCCGCGTCTGATTCGGAAGCTTTGCTAAAAGCGGACTCTGTCCAAGAGGGAGAGACACTCCCGGTGGGGGTCGGCGATTGAGGACAGGAGCTGGGATTCCGGGAACGAGGAAGAGGAGGAGGTAGGGGCGAGTACCCCCAACCCCCCACCCCCTCACCCCCAACACCACGTGACAACCTGGAGCAACAGCCACTCGCTACCAGGGAGATCCAGAACGTCCTGGTCCTGTTGGGCTCCCGGACTGCGCGGTTCCGAGGAACAGAGGGAATGTCGTCCGGAGCTAACTGCCAATAACCGGGACCCCACTCCGAGAGAGACTGAGGGGGGGTCCCGCCTGGGACTCCCTGAAACCCGGACCCCACTCCGAGAGAGACTGAGGGGGGGTCCCGCCTGGGACTCCCTGAAACCCGGATCCCACTCCGAGAGAGACTGAGGGGAGGGTCCCGCCTGGGACTCCCTGAAACCCGGATCCCACTCCGAGAGAGACTGAGGGGGGGTCCCGCCTGGGACTCCCTGAAACCCGGATCCCACTCCGAGAGAGACTGAGGGGAGGGTCTCGCCCGGGACTCCCTGAAACCCGGACCCCACTCCGAGAGAGACTGAGGGGGGGTCCCGCCTGGGACTCCCTGAAACCCGGATCCCACTCCGAGGGAGACTGAGGGGGGGTCCCGCCTGGGACTCCCTGAAACCCGGACCCCACTCCGAGAGAGACTGAGGGGGGGTCCCGCCTGGGACTCCCTGAAACCCGGACCCCACTCCGAGAGAGACTGAGGGGGGGTCCCGCCTGGGACTCCCTGAAACCCGGATCCCACTCCGAGAGAGACTGAGGGGGGGTCCCGCCTGGGATTCTAGGTCACCAGGACCCGGGTTTGTGGCTCAGTGCCGGGGCGGTGGGGGTGCGGTGATGGCAGGACGGTTGCCGGACAGCACCGAGTGCGAGAGCCTGGACGGCGCCGCTCCGGAGGGGAGGCCATTCCGTTGCTCCGACTGTGGCAAGTCTTTCAAGCTGTCCACCAACCTTCTGCTGCACCGACTGACCCACACAGGCCAGAAGCAGTTCCGGTGCCGAGAGTGCGGCCGGGAGTTTAACCACATCTCCAACCTGCGGCGTCACCGGCTGACCCACTCCCCCGCCGGTGCCAGCCACGCCTGCGGTGAGTGTGGCCGCTCGTACCGGCTGGTGGCCTCGCTGCGGGCTCACCGGCTCGCTCACCGGGGGGAGGTGGCGCTGCGGTGCCCCCAGTGCGGCAAGGGCTTTGGGCACGCGGCCAACCTGCGGCGTCACCGGCTGGCCCACGGCGAGGCCCGGCCCTACCGCTGCCAGCCCTGCGGCAAGGCCTTCACCGACAGCTGCCGCCTGCTGGCCCACCTCCGTACCCACACCGGGGAGAGGCCTTTCCGGTGCGGGGAATGCGGCCGGGCCTACACGCAGGCGGGAAGCCTGCGCCGGCACCAGCTGGCCAGCCACGTCGGCCAGAGGCCGCACGCCTGCCCGGGCTGCGGCAAGGCCTTCCCTGACCGCTCGCGCCTCCGCGCCCACCAGCGCACCCACTCAGCCGACAGGCCCTACCCCTGCCCAGAATGTGGCAAAGCCTTCCGCCAGGCCTCACACCTCTGGAAACACCGGCGGGCACACCGCGGCCTGCGCCCGTACCCCTGCCAGTCCTGCGGCAAAGCCTTTGCCGACGGCAGTCGCCTGCTGGCCCACCTCCGCACCCACACCGGGGAACGCCCTCACCCCTGCCCGCAGTGCAGCCATCGCTTTACGGATCGCAGCCACCTCCAGGCCCACCTCCGTACCCACACCGGGGAACGCCCTCACCCCTGCCCGCAGTGCGGACGCCGCTTTGCTGATGCCGGGAGTCTCCGCCGGCACACCCTTACTCACTCCGGAATCCGCCCCTTCCCCTGCCCCGACTGCGGCAAATCCTTCACCCAGGCTGGCAACCTCCGCCGGCACAGGCTGGCACACGGGCGCATCGGGAGACCCTTCGCCTGCCAGGACTGTCCCAAAACCTTCGCCCAAAGGCGCTACCTCACCACCCACCAGCGCACCCACCACCCCCCAGAGTGAGAGAGGGCAGAGGTCACAGAGATAGGGAGGGATTTGAACAGGAGGATGAGAATTGTAGGGGATCCTACAAATCCCTCCCTCCCTATCTCTGTAACCTCCTCTAGCCCCTACAATCCTCATCCTCCTGTTCAAATCCCTCCCTCGCTCCCTCCCTATCTGTGTAACCTCCTCCAGCCCCTACAATTCTCACCCTCCTGTTCAAATCCCTCCCTCGCTCCCTCCCTCCCTATCTCTGTAAACTCCTCCAGCCCCTACAATCCTCATCCTCCTGTTCAAATCCCTCCCTCGCTCCCTCCCTCCCTATCTCTGTAACCTCCTCCAGCCCCTACAATTCTCATCCTCCTGTTCAAATCCCTCCCTCGCTCCCTCCCTCCCTATCTCTGTAACCTCCTCCAGCCCCTACAATTCTCATCCTCCTGTTCAAATCCCTCCCTCGCTCCCTCCCTATCTCTGTAACCTCCTCCAGCCCCTACAATCCTCATCCTCCTGTTCAAATCCCTCCCTCGCTCCCTCCCTATCTCTGTAACCTCCTCCAGTCCCTACAATCCTCATCCTCCTGTTCAAATCCCTCCCTCCCTATCTCTGTAACCTCCTCCAGCCCCTACAATTCTCATCCTCCTGTTCAAATCCCTCCCTCGCTCCCTCCCTCCCTATCTCTGTAACCTCCTCCAGCCCCTACAATCCTCATCCTCCTGTTCAAATCCCTCCCTCCCTATCTCTGTAACCTCCTCCAGCCCCTACAATTCTCATCCTCCTGTTCAAATCCCTCCCTCGCTCCCTCCCTCCCTATCTCTGTAACCTCCTCCAGACCCTACAATCCTCATCCTCCTGTTCAAATCCCTCCCTCGCTCCCTCCCTGCCTATCTCTGTAACCTCCTCCAGCCCCTACAATTCTCATCCTCCTGTTCAAATCCCTCCCTCGCTCCCTCCCTCCCTATCTCTGTAACCTCCTCCAACCCCTACAATCCTCATCCTCCTGTTCAAATCCCTCCCTCCCTCCCTATCTCTGTAACCTCCTCCAGCCCCTACAATTCTCACCCTCCTGTTCAAATCCCTCCCTCACCCCCTCCCTCCCTATCTCTGTAATCGCCTCCAAATCTCTGAGACACTAGTTAGATCACACCTGGAATACTGTGCACTGTGTTGGTCCCCTTATCTAAGGAAAGATATCCCGGCATTGGAGGCAGTCTAGAGAAGGTTCACTCGGTCGATCCCGGGTAGGGAGGGATTTTCCTTTGAGGAGAGGTTGAGTAGGTTGGGTCTGAACTCATTGGAGTTTGGAAGAATGAGAGGCGACCTTATTGAGACATATCGGATTCTCGAGGGGGGGTTTGACAGGGTCGATGCTGAGAGGCTGTTTCCCCTTGTGGGAGAGTCTGGGACCAGGGGGCAGAATCTCAGAGTAAGGGGGGGTCACCCATTGGAGACAGAGATGGGGAGGAATTTCTGCTCTCAGAGGGGAGTGAATCTGTGGGATTCTTTCCCACAGAGGGCTGGAGAGACTGGGGGGTTAAGTATGTTCGAGGCTGAGATAGACAGATTGTTAATCAGTCAGGGAATCCAGGGGATAAGGCGGGAAAGCGGGAGTGGAGGATTATCACATCAGATCAGTCATGATCTCATTGAATTGGGGGGTAGTCTCGATGGGCCGAATGGCCTATTTCTACTCCTATGTCTCAGGGTCTTGTCTCTTTGTTCCTCCGATTCCGGCCTCTCGAGCATCCCCCGATTCCCATCGCTCCGCCATTGGTGGCTTCAGCTGCCTGGGGGGCCCTAAGCTCTGGAATTCCCTCCCTAAACCCCTCCACCTCTCTCTGTCTCTCTCTCTCCGTCTCTCCTCCTTTAAGACGCTGCTTTATCTCTCCCTCTTTTGACCGAGCTTCTTATCGCCTGATACCTCTTCATCTGCCCTTAACCATCACCACTCGAAGGAGAACGACCCCCCCCCCACCGCCCCCATCAGTGTGTTCGATATTCACTCCCGCAGAGGATCTTGGGGGATGTTTCAGTGGCTTTAGGGCGCTATGAAGATGCAGGCTGTTGTTGTGAAGAGTTCTGGGACCCTGACCTCCGCCCTGACCGATGCGGAAAACCCTGCAGTGGTCCTCAGTGGACCGAGTGACGGAGCTCGACACAGGGCTGGATGTTGGAGAGAGTCTCCCTGCCCTCGGAAGGCCATTATTATCTCTGTAAAAGAGGCTTCTTCACCGCCGCGCCACATCCCTCGCGGCAAATTCTTCACCAACGCACCGGCAAAGGGTGCATTCTGGACAGCGTCAGGCAGGGGGGTGCGGAGGGGTGTGACACATCTCGGGAAGAGACGGTTCCAAGTGTTGAAGACAATCCGCTGAGTGCGTCCGATCACCTCCAAATCCTCGCAACACCACGAGCGAGGCTACAGGAGAGGCCATTCCGCCCCTCGCTCCTGTGACAGCTCTGTGAGCGAGTGATCCACCCCCTCCTCTCCATCTCTCTGTCAGTCTTTCCCCATCGAGTATTTCTCCAGTTGCCCCTTTGGAAAGTTCCTGTTGAATCTGCTTCCGCCGCCCTTTCAGGCAGCGCCTTCCAGATCACAACAACTCGCTGCGTCCACAATAAACATTCCCTCACCTCACCCCCCCCCCTCACCCCCCCCCCCCCCCTCACCGCCCCCCCTCACCCCCTCTGGTTCTTTTCCCGATCGCCTTCAATCTGTGTCCCCCTCTGGTCCCCGACCCTCCTGTCGCTGGGAACAGTTTCCCCTTATCGACCCCCGTCACAAACCCCCTTCCCCGATTCGGAACGCCTCGATTCAATCTCCCCCTTAACCTTCTCCGCTCAAAGGAGAACGACCCCCCCCTTCCCCCCCGACATCACCCCCTGTCTCTCTCTCTGCATGACCCCCACTAACCAACCCCCCCTCCCCCCGCACCCTCCTCCCAGTCTCTGAACTGGGAGGGTGCATCGTGGTAAATGTCCCCCATCCCCTTCCCGAGCCGTCCTCCTCAACGATCCCCCCCTCCTTTTCCAAAAGTGCGGGGAGCTCCGCGAGGAAGCTTTGGGATGTTCCAGACTCGCGATCGTTCCTTCCCCATCCCCCTCGTACCCCCCCTCCCCCCGCCTCCCTCCCACCTCCCTCCCCACCTCCCCCTCGCACCCCCCTCCCTCCCCCCCCGCCTCCCCCTCGCACCCCCCCTCCCTCCCCGCCTCCCCCTCGCACCCCCCCTCCCTCCCCGTCTCCCCCTCGCAACCCCCCTCCCTCCCCGCCTCCCCCTCGCACCCCCCTCCCTCCCCGTCTCCCCCTCGCACCCCCCCTCCCTCCCCGCCTCCCCCTCGCACCCCCCCTCCCTCCCCGCCTCCCCCTCGCACCCCCCCCCTCCCCGCCTCCCCCTCGCACCCCCCTCCCTCCCCGCCTCCCCCTCGCACTCCCCCTCCCTCCCGCCACTCTGAACCACTCATTTTGCAGTCAGTCATAATTTATTTCCCGAGGTTTAAATATTTAAATATTAAAACAAAGACTGTTGGATCTGCTGTTTGTTTTCTCGTTGTCACGCGCACACACGGGCCTTCAGCTTCCCAGCTCGGCGTCCGTTCCCTCGCCGCGGACGGGGTAAGCGGAG
Organism: Mustelus asterias; assembly: GCF_964213995.1. Classification (NCBI taxonomy): domain Eukaryota; kingdom Metazoa; phylum Chordata; class Chondrichthyes; order Carcharhiniformes; family Triakidae; genus Mustelus; species Mustelus asterias. The sequence goes on from NW_027592362.1 coordinate 16,617, forward strand.
AATTCGATGGTTTAGCCCCTCGCCAGGTGGAGTAAGGAGAAAGTGCCAATCGTCTGGGGAAAGCGGGTGATATTTCCACAGCGGCCGAGGGTACTCACCACTTCCTGCCCCCTTCCCTGGTACTGGGGGGTTATTCAGAATGAGGGGAGGGGGATCTCGGGGATAAGTGGGGGACCCCCATGGTGTTGTTTTGAGGTGGGGGGGAGGTGGAGGGCAGCCATTTTGTATTGGGGCGAGAGGGTGTTGCTATGGGCGGGTGGCTGTCGAGGTGCCCGGGGAGGGTGGAGGTTTTCGGGCGTGGAGGGTGTGAGATGCCACAGTGGTCATCGGCCTGTCACGGGCTCACTAATGTCCCCCGCTTTAGGGAAGGAAATCTGCCATCCTTGCCCGGTCTGGCCTCCATGTGACTCCAGAGCCACAGCAATCGATACGGTTGACTCTTAACTGCCCCCCTCCATCTCGAAGAGGCTCAGGCGAGGCTGTGCCCAGGTCAAGGGGCAATTCGGGACGGGCAGCACATGCTGGGCCTTGCCCAGTGACTCTCCTGCAAGCTGCCACCAAGTAAGACGTTTGGTCATCAAAGGCCTCCTCGTGTAGGCCTGAGGCCTAGCTGCTACAGCAGGCCACAGGCCAGCTGCTGGGCCTCCGGGTACAGGTAAGGGGAGCCGGCGGGCGGGCGGCGAGGGGGATGCCAGCGAGGAGAGAAGTAGGCTGGGTTCACCCCCTGGTTGTGGGCCAGGCCAGGCAAGGCCCAGGGCAGGGTGGAGGGGTAGGCCGCAATCCCCGCTGTCGGCCTGCCTGCCCCGGGAGCTGGGAGGCCCGAGCTGGCCCCGAAAGCCTGGCCAGGGGGCCAACCGGGAGTGCCAGGGCCAGGCCAGGGCTGCCCGGGGTGGAGGCCTAGTATGGACTTCTGGGGGGATGCCCAGGGCAGGGACGTGCGCAGGGATGGGCTGGCAAAGTAGAGCGGGTAACCGGGCACACGGCGCCCTGCCAGCCTGACAAGAGGGTGGGACATGAGGGGGCGCGGGGTCAAAGGTCGTGGGCTAAGGGAACCTTCCAAACTTTGTGAGGCCGCAGGTCCTGGCTCCTGGGCAGCACTCCCCGTATCCAGGCGTCCGTGATCCAGGGATCCAGAGCCTGGCGACGCGGTTCCTCCACGTCCTTCGCTCGTCGCGCCCCCAGGGGAAAGACCTTCGGAGAGGGGCGGGTGAGGGGGAGGGCCTGAGGGGATTAAAATGAGAGGGAGATGAGTCAATGAATGTCACCGTAAACAAAAAGCAGCTGGCTCTGGGCCCCTCGCCCATGGGCAGGGAATGAGGGGGCAACAATTTGGAATGTGTGGCAACCGGGGGGATGGTGTGGTTTAAATCGACAAGGCCCGCAGAGTGAAATGAGGCCTAGTCTTCAGGCTCCCGTCTCAATCTCATTCGAGCGGCGGGGAGGGGGGTGGGGCGGGCAAAGTGAGCGTAACCGCTTACAAGGGCAAATGGTGTTGGGCACAGAAAGATCCGAATCACGGCAATTAGCCCCAGGATCCCACGGTGCCCCCCTCCTCCCCCTCACTTGGATTATGGAGCTCAAATCCGAGAGTATATACGTCTACCCCCGACAGTGCAGCACTCCCTCAGTACTGGCACCGGGGGAATGTCGGCCTGGATTATGGAGCTCAAATCCGAGAGTATAGACATCTACCCCCGACAGTGCAGCACTCCCTCAGTACTGGGAGTGGAGTGGAGTGGATTGGGAGTGGATTACAGGGTCAAAGGTAGGGTTCTGAAGACTGTGGAGGAACAGAGAGATCTTGGGGTCCATATCCACAGATCTCTAAAGGTTGCCACTCAAGTGGAGAGAGCTGTGAAGAAGGCCTATAGTGTGTTAGCTTTTATTAACAGGGGGTTTGAGTTTAAGAGCCGTGGGGTTATGCTGCAACTGTACAGGACCTTGGTGAGACCACATTTGGAATATTGTGTGCAGTTCTGGTCACCTCACTATAAGAAGGATGTGGAAGCACTGGAAAGAGTGCAGAGGAGATTTACCAGGATGCTGCCTGGTTTGGAGGGTAGGTCTTATGAGGAAAGGTTGAGGGAGCTAGGGCTGTTCTCTCTGGAGCGGAGGAGGCTGAGGGGAGACTTAATAGAGGTTTATAAGATGATGAAGGGGATAGATAGAGTGAACGTTCAAAGACTATTTCCTCGGGTGGATGGAGCTATTACAAGGGGGCATAACTATAGGGTTCGTGGTGGGAGATATAGGAAGGATATCAGAGGTAGGTTCTTCACGCAGAGAGTGGTTGGGGTGTGGAATGGACTGCCTGCAGTGATAGTGGAGTCAGACACTTTAGGAACATTTAAGCGGTTATTGGATAGGCACATGGAGCACACCAGGATGATAGGGAGTGGGATAGCTTGATCTTGGTTTCAGATAAAGCTTGGCACAACATCGTGGGCCGAAGGGCCTGTTCTGTGCTGTACTGTTCTATGTTCTATGTTCTATGTACTGGCACCGGGGGGAGTGTCGGTCTGGATTATGGAGCTCAAATCCTAGAGTATCTACATCTACCTCCGACAGTGCAGCACTCCCTCAGTACTGGCACCGGGGGGAGTGTCAGCCTGGATTATGGAGCTCAAATCCTAGAGTATATACATCTACCACCGACAGTGCGGCACTCCCTCAGTACTGACCCTCTGACAGTGCGGCACTCCCTCAGTACTGACCCTCTGACAGTGCGGCACTCCCTCAGTACTGACCCTCTGACAGTGCGGCACTCCCTCAGTACTGACTCTCTGACAGTGCAGCACTGCCTCAGTACTGACCCTCTGACAGTGCGGCACTCCCTCAGTACTGACCCCCGACAGTGCAGCACTCCCTCAGTACTGACCCTCTGACAGTGCGGCACTCCCTCAGTACTGACCCTCTGACAGTGCGGCACTCCCTCAGTACTGACCCTCTGACAGTGCAGCACTCCCTCAGCACTGACCCTCTGACAGTGCGGCACTCCCTAAGTACTGACCCTCTGACAGTGCGGCACTCCCTCAGTACTGACCCTCTGACAGTGCGGCACTCCCTCAGTACTGACCCTCTGACAGTGCGGCACTCCCTCAGTACTGACCCTCTGACAGTGCAGCACTCCCTCAGTACTGACCCTCTGACAGTGCGGCACTCCCTCAGTACTGACCCTCTGACAGTGCGGCACTCCCTCAGTACTGACCCTCTGACAGTGCGGCACTCCCTCAGTACTGACCCTCTGACAGTGCGGCACTCCCTCAGTACTGACCCTCTGACAGTGCGGCACTCCCTCAGTACTGACCCTCTGACAGTGCGGCACTCCCTCAGTACTGACCCTCTGACAGTGCGGCACTCCCTCAGTACTGACCCTCTGACAGTGCGGCACTCCCTCAGTACTGACCCTCTGACAGTGCAGCACTCCCTCAGCACTGACCCTCTGACAGTGCGGCACTCCCTCAGTACTGACCCTCTGACAGTGCGGCACTCCCTCAGTACTGACCCTCAGACAGTGCGGCACTCCCTCAGCACTGACCCTCTGACAGTGCGGCACTCCCTCAGTACTGACCCTCTGACAGTGCGGCACTCCCTCAGTACTGACCCTCTGACAGTGCGGCACTCCCTCAGTCCTGACCCTCTGACAGTGCGGCACGCCCTCAGCACTGACCCTCTGACAGTGCGGCACTCCCTCAGTACTGACCCTCTGACAGTGCGGCACTCCCTCAGTCCTGACCCTCTGACAGTGCGGCGCTCCCTCAGTACTGACCCTCTGACAGTGCGGCACTCCCTCAGCACTGACCCTCCGACAGTGCGGCACTCCCTCAGTACTGGCACCGGGGGGAGTGTCGGGTTATGGGTCTTGGTTACGGGGCTGTGTGCGATCCTTACCGAATGAACTCTGTTCCCTCCCCTGCGATGCCCCCACAGTCGAGCAGGGGAAGATCCGGGTCTGGACACCCAGTCCTCGCAGACACACCGAGCCTGACATCCCCTGAAGCAAGTCTTTAATGGTGGCGTGATCCAGGGGCGTGAGCGGGTGGCGGTGAACCCTGGCGTACGCCCGCTGGAGCTGGAACACACTGAGCCCCTCGCTGTGCTGCTGGACCAGGCGCTGGACATTGTCATGGACTTGCTGAGGGCTCTCCGACCCCCGGACACTCGACCCAAACCCACCCCTCCCAGAGGGGGAGGTCAGAGCAGCTGGATCTGCAACAGAAGAGACAGAGAGAGGGAGACAGAGAGAGGGAGACAGAGTCAGAGAGACAGAGAGAGGGAGACAGAGAGAGGGAGACAGAGAGAGGGAGACAGAGAGAGAGAGACAGAGAGAGCGAGACAGAGTCAGAGAGACAGAGAGAGGGAGACAGAGAGAGGGAGACAGAGAGAGGGAGACAGAGAGAGAGAGACAGAGAGAGCGAGACAGAGAGAGCGAGACAGAGAGAGGGAGACAGAGGGAGACAGAGAGAGGGAGACAGAGAGAGAGAGACAGAGAGAGAGAGACAGAGAGAGGGAGACAGAGAGAGGGAGACAGAGAGAGGGAGACAGAGAGAGGGAGACAGAGAGAGGGAGACAGAGAGAGGGAGACAGAGAGAGGGAGACAGAGTCAGAGAGACAGAGAGAGGGAGACAGAGAGAGGGAGACAGAGAGAGGGAGACAGAGAGAGAGAGACAGAGAGAGGGAGACAGAGAGAGGGAGACAGAGAGAGGGAGACAGAGAGAGGGAGACAGAGAGAGGGAGACAGAGTCAGAGAGACAGAGAGAGGGAGACAGAGAGAGGGAGACAGAGTCAGAGAGACAGAGAGAGGGAGACAGAGAGAGGGAGACAGAGAGAGGGAGACAGAGTCAGAGAGACAGAGAGAGGGAGACAGAGAGAGGTAGACAGAGAGAGGGAGACAGAGAGAGGGAGACAGAGAGAGGGAGACAGAGAGAGGGAGACAGAGTCAGAGAGAGGGAGACAGAGAGAGGGAGACAGAGAGAGGGTGACAGAGAGAGGGAGACAGAGAGAGGGAGACAGAGTCAGAGAGACAGAGAGAGGGAGACAGAGAGAGGGAGACAGAGTCAGAGAGAGGGAGACAGAGAGAGGGAGACAGAGAGAGGGAGACAGAGAGAGGGAGACAGAGAGAGGGAGACAGAGTCAGAGAGAGGGAGACAGAGAGAGGGAGACAGAGAGAGGGTGACAGAGAGAGGGAGACAGAGAGAGGGAGACAGAGTCAGAGAGACAGAGAGAGGGAGACAGAGAGAGGGAGACAGAGTCAGAGAGAGGGAGACAGAGAGAGGGAGACAGAGAGAGGGAGACAGAGAGAGGGAGACAGAGTCAGAGAGAGGGAGACAGTGAGAGAGAGACAGAGTCAGAGAGAGGGAGACAGAGAGAGGGAGACAGAGAGAGGGAGACAGAGAGAGGGAGACAGTGAGAGAGAGACAGAGTCACAGAGACAGAGAGAGGGGGACAGTGAGACAGAGAGAGGGGGACAGTGAGAGAGAGACAGGGAGACAGAGTCAGAGAGAGGGAGACAGAGTCAGAGAGAGGGAGACAGAGTCAGAGAGAGGGAGACAGAGAGACAGAGACAGTGAGACAGAGAGAGGGGGACAGTGAGACAGAGAGAGGGGGACAGTGAGACAGAGAGAGGGGGACAGTGGGAGAGAGACAGAGTCAGAGTGACAGAGAGAGGGAGACAGAGTCAGAGAGAGGGAGACAGAGAGACAGAGACAGTGAGACAGAGAGAGGGGGACAGTGAGACAGGGAGAGAGAGAGAGTGACAGGGAGAGAGAGAGAGACATAGAGAGAGAGAGAGACAGAGAGAGAGTGACATAGAGAGAGAGAGAGACAGAGAGACAGAGAGAGAGAGAGACAGAGTCAGAGAGACAGAGTCAGAGACAGGGAGAGA